>NC_052614.1:53460128-53760128 GCF_016545825.1 Eucalyptus grandis
CCATCGCGACGGTGGCTGGGCACGCCGCTAACGGGGGCAATGGCAGCGACATGCCCAGCCACCATCGTGGCTCTCTCTCTCTCTCTCTCTCTCTCTCTCTCTCTCTCATTTTTTTTTTTTTGAATTATTTTAGCTTTTTAAAAGTTTTTACTATGAAAAAAGTAATAAAAAATGCCCCATAGGATAAATAAATAATTTAAAAATACCATTTCAGCATTTTCCTTTGAATAATTTTTTTCATATAAGTTTTACATATTATTGTAATGGAATGCAATTGAATTTGTCAAATTAAAATAATGAATGATATTAACAAATGTTGAATTAATATTTTAAGTGTAAATTAATTTTAAGCTCTTTTTTATTATTTATTAATTTATTTATATATAAAAATATATTTAATATATAATGTGTCGGAACATGTTAAAATTCTTTATTTTTGAGAATTGACGTATCGGTGTGTCGGATTGTGTGTCATGTGTCCGTGTCGGTGCTATATAGCTTCTAACCACATTCTTCCCATTCTTCTACAAAGTGCAGCAAGTCTCTGTACCTTTTCTAACTCGCTTTCCATGATTTCCTCTGCCTTTCTATTACATGTAGCGGACAGGGAGCCCAAGCCGAGACAAAGCCAAACCCAGGAGCTGGACAAAACCGTGACGCCACCGAGCCCATGAGAGCAGGAAAACAGCACGTCGAGCGAGTAGGTTCATTCTCGCCCAGCACAGACAAGGGAAAAATTCTTGTGTCTGAAGGGAGGTCTAGGCGTAACGCACAATGCTCTTGCGACCCGAAATGTTAGGGTTTCTGAACATTAGGTTTAATCTGGAAGTTCCGAATATAGAGTGGTGCGAGTAAGCGTGATCGCACCTCACCATGGCCTAACGCAGGAAGAGACAAGAAGGGGCTGAGACCGAGAATGGGTCGGCGGAGAGGGATGATCAGTGTGAATGAGGTGCTCCATTGCGATGTGGATTGATGAGAAATTATCATATCAGTATGAACTCCATGAGTAATTGTTGATCAAAGGGCTATTTAGGTTTTTTTCAAGTAAGCTATCACCATGGATTAGGGAAAGCTCCTAGGAGAAAAAGAGAAAAACTCTAACAAGAAGAGGGAGTAAAGAGCGTACCTCTTTTACTTTAGCGCATGGTTTCAATAACGCTGACCTTGACAAAGTCGGGTTTTTCAACTGTTGTTACATGCAAGGGGCAAAATACATTATCCCCTCTACTTTTTCAGCATGAACTGGAAGTCCCACTTACACATGAAGAGTTTTTATTCGTGAGGCATAAGGGGATAAAAAGGACATTACAACACCAATCTTCCAATATACCAAAACGCTCTTTTTTTTTTTTTTGGTTCTCATGTACTGCAATAATTGACAAAAAAAAAAGGACAAGCGGCATATTTGGACACAACGAACCCCTTATTAATAACCCTTAGATTCCACCAGAAGCAACCTTGTCATGATCAAGTAAAGCCAACATAGAAATGACATTGGAGTTGCGGTCCGTCTACTCGTTTTAAGAATCTAAGCTACTCGCCGCACCTGGGCACTTTCTCTCCCTCCAGTTCTTCCCCCATACTTCTGCCACCACATGACCTCCATCCAGGTCACGGTTCCTTGGAGTCTCTCCCTCTGCCTGCACTCCCGTGTCTGTCTGTGAGAGTTCACCCGCTTGGGGTAATATAGACCCCACTTCCTCCCAGACCACCGCCAGTTTCACTGTGGCCTAGCTCTGCTCCACTAGTCAATTGCCTTAGTCTCTCTTTCTCAAATATCGGGTGAATTCCTATGAGTGGAAGGGGAACCGCGATACCCATCTGGGCCATCCAAACCCTCAGCCTTGCCCTTCCATCTTTAATCCTGAGTAGAAGGACCCACTCCATCGCTATGGGCAGAAGCTCAGTTTGGGTCGTAAGTCTGGGAGGCCAAATATGTAAGATACCACAACATCACCTACTAAAGGCCTCAGGTGATGCAGCCCGCATTGAAGAACAGCTCTCTTGACCAAGAAGATCGGCCCGCATTCAAGCTCGACAAAACCTCTTATCAATGAAGTTCGATTCAACCGAGAAAACACCTTGGGAGCCATGAAGACGTTATACTTTTATTAGTTTCTAGTTTCTATGCTCTTTACTATTTCTCCTAGTTTCAATGCTTTGTCGTTATTTCTCCTAGTTTCAATGCTCTGTCTTTATTTCTTTGACGATATAAGCCATCCAATTTTTATGTAGAAGACAGATGACGTTTGATGAATGAAAACTTTGCTTTGAAGCAAGTATCGTGAATCTTGTAGAGTTCGTACCCTCGAAAACTTAGAAGAGTTTTCACTCCGTCCTTGAAAAGTTGGAGCTTTCGAAATTTGCATCCTTGAAGAGTTGCAGTCATCGATCTAGAAGAATTGGTGCCCCCTCAACTTCCTTGGAGGCCTAAAAGAGCAACCAACGGAGTTTCTATCTTTTCATGTTCTATTCATTATTTTCACCCACTTCCAACCCAAATTCGACCATCCTACAGTGCTTATTTCAGAAAACCTAAAACAAAGAAATTGTAGATCTAGAAGTCTTTGTTAATTTGGCTTTGGACAGGTCAATCCGATCTGTATCAAAGATACGACTGTTCTCCTGAGCTTGCGCAGTGCTGAAATTCCTGTTCGTCTTGTTTTCCGTATGCAAGTCACTCTCCCGATCCTACTGTTTGAGAAAGCCTACCCTTAGCTTGCATCATTTGGTATCAGAGCTTTGGAGGAGAGGACAATGCCTCCAAGACAAGCTAGACGTCGCGGTGGTGGAACCATTCCCCTTGATGAAGTGCACACACTCGTTGAGAATTTGCAGCAATGTATGCAACAACAAATTGACGAATTGACGCGAGAAGTTCAGCGTTTGAGGGCTGAAGTAAATAATTCTCCACCTTGTTCTAGGACTGAAGATTCCCATGGTGGCTCTTCCTCTTCGGAGAGTGTTCAATCTATTCATGGTTGGAGGCATGTTCGACATCGCTTACAACATATTCATGAGCTAGATTGGTAAAAGGAAGTCAAGAAGGATGTTCCAGAATTTACAGGTACTGAGTCTCCTGATAAAATTGTTGATTGGCTAACACTTGTGAATGAGGTGTTTGAGCATTGAAATGTTCTGGAGAATCGTTGAGTTGGGATCATTGCTATGCGATTCCGAGGCAAGGCAATTGCTTGGTGGAGATGTGAAAAACAAACTTGCCAAGCCGTTGGCAAAGCACCAATCACTTTGTGGAGAAAGATGGAGGGCAAGATTTGAAAATATTTTCTTCCCAAAGGGTATAAGAGAGAGCTCTACCAACTGTATCAAAATCTAAAACAAGGTACGTGAATGGTGGACCAATACACCAATGAATTCAATGAGTTGGTGATTCGTAACAATATCTAGGACCCGGAGGAGGTGCTTGTGAACAAATACTTGAACGGTCTTCAATTTTACATTTAAGACGACTTGGAGGTCCTCGACATTTGGGACTTAGGAGATGCACACCAATGGGCACTCAAAATGGAGCGCTCTCGTTCTCGGAGACAGCAATCAACTACCATGGCAAGTTGGGCCACTAAGAGTACCACTAGCATTGCTAAAGTTGTTGAGGCTACAACGCAATCTGCTAATAAGCTTTCTACTTAACCCCATGTTTTGAAGCAATTTGCTATGTCCGAAATACGTTGCTATTCTTGTGGGGAGTTGGGTCATTGTGCTAGAAATTGTCGAATCAATAAGAATTGACCAGCCGGTAAAGCTTTCTTGGTGGATAATGATTTTGATGAGAATGCTAAGGATCCACTTGAAGAAGAGTTGAACAATAATGAAGAAGCTGCAGATGATGAACAAATAGTGCATTCCGACAGTGCTTGGCGAACTTCTTATGGTGAGGAAAATTTTCTTACTCCTCGAGATGACACTCGGAGATAGGTGGCTGCGTACCAATATTTTCATTCTGCTTGCACAATCATGGGAAAGGTGTGTCAATTAATTATTGACTCCGGTTGTTGTGAGAATATAATTTCTGACGTGGCGGCAAACAAGCTGAAGTTGGAATTAAAAATGCACCCTACGCCTTATAAAATGTCGTGGTTGAAGAAAGGCGCTGAGGTAACTCTTTCAAAATGATGCCTTGTTAATCTGTCCATTGGTTCCGTTTATAATGACAAGATATGGTGTGATGTTCTACTGATGGATGCTAGTCACATTATTCTTGGTCAACCATGGCAATTCGATAGGAGGACTACGCATGATGGTTATCGAAATACATATTCTTTTGAATTTGAAGGCAAGAAGATTACGTTGGCACCTAGTAGAGAACCTTTGAAAACTCTTGTAGTTGAGAATTCCTTCTCCCCTATGTTTAAGGATGCTTTGAAAGGAGTTTGTATCTTGTATGTTTTGCTTAATAAAATAGGTGAGAAGAATGAAGTTGCCTCTGTCGTACCTCATCAAGTTCAAACTCTTTTGGAAGAGTTCAAGGATGTCTTCCCGATGGACTTACCCAATGGTCTCCCTCCTATGAGAGATATTCAACATTAAATTGACTTGATGCCCGGAGCCTCTTTGCCAAATCTCGCTCATTACCGAATGAGTCTGACCGAACATGAGGAATTACATCAACAAGTTATGGAGCTATTGAATAAGGGTTTTTATAAGGGAGAGCCTCAGTCCATGTGTCGTTCAAGCTCTTTTAGTGCCTAAGAAAAATGGTACTTGGAGGATGTGTGTCGACAGTAGAGTGATCAACAAGATCACCATCATGTATTGATTTCCTATTCCTCGCCTTGATGATCTCTTAGATCAACTTTCTGGTGCAATTATATTCTCGAAGCTGGATTTGAAGAGTGGATATCATCAAATTAGAATCAAACCCAGAGATGAATGGAAGACAGCATTCAAAATGAAAGATGGGCTATATGAGTGGCTAGTCATGCCATTCGGATTGTCGAATGCACCATCGACATTCATGAGGTTTATGAGTCAAGTGTTGAAGCCTTTTCTAGGAAAGTTTGTTGTTGTTTATTTCAATGATATCTTGATTTTTAGCAAGTCTACTGATGAGCACTTGCAGCATCTTCAAGAAGTATCATGTGTGTTGAGGCGGAACAATTGTATGCGGCTCTCGACAAGTGCTATTTTTATGGTACCACAAATCCTTTTCTTGGGGTTTCATATTTCGAAGAATGGCATTTCGGTGGATGATTCTAAGATCAAGGTGATTCGGGAATGGCGAACTCCAACAAATGTGCATGAAGTGCGAAGTTTTCACGGCCTCGCTCCATTCTATTGATGGGTTATTGCACATTTTAGCACCATTGCGGCCCCACTCACTTCTTGCATGAAGAAGGGAGTTTTCGAATGGACGAATGCAGCTTAGAAAAGTTTTGAATAGCTCAAAGAAAAATTGAGCACAACCCTAGCTTGCATTGCCTAATTTTGATCTTGTTTTTTAAGTGTGTTGTGATGCATCAGGTACTGGCATAGGAGGAGTTCTAAGTCAAGGAGGTTGACCCATCGCCTTATTTAGTGAAACATTAAATGGTGCCAAACTTCGTTACAGCACCTATGATCTGGAATTCTACGGATTATTTCGCACACTTGAGTATTGGCGGCCATATCTTATTCATCGAGAGTTTATTTTATATATTGATCATGAAGCTCTGAAGTATATTTCCAGACAGCAAAAGCTTAACTCTAGGCGTGCAAAATGGGCTGAATACATCTAGGAGTTCACTTGCATTATTAAGCATAAGGCTGGAGCTTAGAATCAGGTTGCCAATGCCCTTAGTCGAAAGAAGAGCTCGCTCTCTACAATGCATTATACTATTCTTGGATTTGATTCTTTTCAGGAGATATATCAAGAAAACCCCTACTTTCCCAAGATCATTCTTGATGCACATGAAAAGAAGCTTGCTGATTTTACTGTATGTGATGGTTTTCTTTTCAAAGGAAACTGTATGTGTGCCGGACTGTTCTCTTTGGCAAAGGGTGATCGATGAAGTTCACCGTGAAGGACATTTTAGGGGTGACAAAACTGTACAACTCGTCTCAGTCAAATACTTTTGGCCTCATTTGAAACATGATGTACATCAACATGTGATGAGGTGTCAACGTTGCCAAATTGGAAAGGGATAAGTTACTAATGTTGGCCTTTATTTGCCATTACCGATTCCACATGCCCCATGGGAGGATATCTTTACGGACTTTGTCCTTGGACTACCACGCACAAACGGTATGGATTCGATCTTTGTTATTGTCGATCGATTTTAAAAAATGGTACATTTTTTCCATGTCGAAAAACTATGGATGCTTTGCATATTGCCAACTTATCTTTCATGGAAGTCTATAAGTTGCATGGCATTCCGAAGACCATTACTTCGGATCAGGATACAAAATTTCTTAGTCATTTTTGCGACAACTGTGGAAGAATGTTGGTACTAGACTGCAATATAGTATTGTGTTTCATCCCCAAACGGATGGACAAACTAAGGTCGTCAATCAAATATTGGGAAATCTATTAAGGACTTTGATCGATAATAATCCTGTTCTTGGGAGATGCGGTTGTCACTTGGAGAATTTGCATATAATTGTGTTGAGAACCGTAGCACTTGGATATAGTCCATTTATGATCGTATATGGTCGACAACCGAACACTACTCTTGATCTTGCACCAATTCCTTTTGCTGAGAAGTCGAGCAACAAAGTCGACGGTATTGTTTCTCAAATGAGGACAATTCATGAAGATGTGCGCCAAAGACTAGAGAGCGAAACTGAATCCTATAAAACGAACATCGACAAGCAGCGACGTGAAGTTATCTTTGAACCTAGAGATTTTGTTTGGGCTTATTTGCCACCGGAACGGCATCCCGTCGGAACTTATAACAAGCTTAGTGATCAAAAGCTTGGACCTCTCGAAGTTCTTGAGCGCATCAATCCTAATGCGTATCGATTAAATCTTCCTTGTCATATGAATATTCATGACATCTTCAACATTCAACATTTAACACCTTATGTGGGAGATTCTTTTGATGATGATGGCGAGAATTCGAGGACGAATTCTTTTAAAGATGGGGAGGATGATGCAGCCCACATTGAAGAACAATTCTCTCGACCAAGAAGATCAGCCCGCATTCAAGCTCGACGAAACCTCTTATTGATGAAGTTCAATTCAACCGAGAAGACACCTTGGGAGCCATGAAGACGTTATGCTTTTACTAATTTCTAGTTTCTATGCTCTTTACTATTTCTCCTAGTTTCAATGCTCTGCCTTTATTTCTCCTAGTTTCAATGCTCCGTCTTTATTTCTTTGACGATATAAGCCATCCAATTTCTTGTAGAAGACAGACGACTTTTGATGAGTGAAAACTTTGCTTTGAAGCAAGTATCGTGAACCTTGTAGAGTTCGTACCCTTGAAAACCTAGAAGAGTTTTCACTCTGTCCTTGAAGAGTCGGAGCTTTCGAAATCTGCATCCTTGAAGAGTTGCAGTCATCGATCTAGAAGAATCAGTGCCCCCTCAACTTCCTTGGACGCCTAGAAGAGCAACCAACGGAGTTTCTATCTTTTCCTGTTTTGTTCGTTATTTTCACCCATTTCCAACCCAAATTCTCCTATAGTGCTTATTTCGGAAACCCAAAATAGAGAAATTGTAGATCTAGAAGTCTTTGTTCATTTGGCTTTGGAATCAGGTCGATCCGATCTGTATCGACAAAGATAGGACTGTTCTCCTGAGCTTGTGTAGTGCTGAAATTTATGTTCGTCTTGTTTCCCATATGCGAGTCACTCTCCCAATCCTACTGTTTGAGAAAGCCTACCATTGACTTGCATCATCAGGAGTGTCTGATCTTGTAGGCACGTTGCGGCAACTGCTAGTGCTTGGTAAAGTCCATGCATCGGATACCATCATTGTAGTAGCGGGTCGGGCATCTTGGGGAAATTTCTATGATCTCTGAAGAGCAGCTTAGCCTACAACCACGTCATATTAGAAGAGAGGATACTCAGCTTGTATTGTTTCATTGATAAAACAAAATCCACAAACAATGTCTGTTTCTTGTAGGGTGCACAACACATTCAGAAAAATATGAGAAACCTACCCATGCCACAAGATTATGCTCCCCAGGAGCCCTTGAGTTGCCAATTGGCTTGAGCCCAGTGATGAGTTCAAGAAAGACATCAGACTTTACACTTAGTTCGCCAGTCATTGCATTTTCAGGAGCACAATAACCATATGTCCCCATGACACGCATTGAGACATGAGTTTTGTCCCCGACAGACCTCAACTTCGCAGGCCCGAAATCTGATAATTTAGGGTGGAAGCCCTCATCAAGAAGGATGTTGGAGGATGTTAGGTCTCTATGTATAACTGGAGGATCTGCTCCGTTGTGCGAGTACTCCAAGCCCTTAGCTGTTCCATCTGCTATCTGCATCCTCGTGTCCAGTCCAGAGGCTCTTTATTCAGAGGAAGATCTAAAAAGACAATTTGAATGACAATCAAATGGCCTCAAGCATTTGCCTACTGTGTATTATTCAAATAGGAGCAAGTCACTGAAATGCCATTATCGATAAAAAAAAAAAGAAAGAAAGAAAACATAAGTAATGTGTCAACCTCCCAGGAAGCTGGCCGTACTGTGTCCACCTCTCCTTGGGGCATATGAACCGCCTCATTTCAAGCATCCAGCATTTTCCAACTAGCATGTGCTTATATTGCTCCTCAGAATACCGAGTCTTTCCAGAGTTGTTACTACAAGTCAAAACCTTTTAAAGGGCCACTTATATTCGATCAAAAATAAAAGGAGCCACTTATAGATACTTTGTCATTATGGATATAATCTTGATCAACAAGTCTCCTCCTCTTGCTAATACTAAATGCTAAAAAATATCAGCATGTCATCTTTAGCCAATTTGTGCTTGAGGGATCTTGTACAACATCTATCTGCGATTATAGTTCTTGGAAGTGATCCTCAAAGCAATAGAACACAACTCCTTTGCAATTTCGGTGAAGCTTGGTCTTTCTGATGGCTCGGATGACCAGCACCTTGCCATCTGTGATTTCCATTCTGGATCACAAGATGCTGGTACCTGCAGCCACAGCGTGTTGCTCACGATACCCCCAGTTTTGATTGCAATCTCCTTTGCCAGCAGCCAATATTCACCCAATTAAGATAAAAGTATAAAACGAAGTAACATCACCTATCATGTGCCTAGCATCCAGATCTGCATATGGTTCTTGTCCAGTCAGCAGCTCCCACATGACAATGCTGAATGAGTATACAGCAACCTAAGCAAAAGGTCCATTGCTGATGTAAAACTCTGGGCTACATTAGACTTCGTTCCTGATTTTCCCTCCGACCATGTTGTTAATTGGTGGGATATAAATAATGGACATTACAGATACGCGATTGATATCCGTGTATGCAACCCATCAATTAGAAGATTTGTTGGAGAAAATTCCAACCCGAGATGGGGCCCTAGAAAGTATCCTACTGGCAACAGTATACAAACACAAACACGTAAAGTCGGGATATGTAGAGAAGTTGAAATGAAAGGTAAGATTGCAACCTTCTCGGACACATGATCACCGTGGTCATTGAATAGTTCTGGTGCCATCCAAGGAAGTGTTCCCCACATATCACCTGAGATTAGAGTCTGACGTTTTTACCTTAGCCAGTCCCAGATCACCAATCTGACAGTAAAGTGACAGATTTCAGACATCAAACTGAATGATCTTGCACAAAATCTGAGGACTAACAAAGTTGTCAACTGCTACAAAGAGGTTCTGAGACATTGGCAATGAAACTGGTTTTAAAGTATCATGTGGAACTACTTTGGCTATGATATCAAAGATCTACTCACATATCTTCAGTTTGTAGGAGAGAGAATTATGAGATTTGTGATTGGACTGGACAAACTAAGGTGGGAACTTTGCTGTGGATGCTATCGGAAATCAGCTTGAATTTGGAACAAAATTTAACTAGATGAAACACTAAAAGTCTAAAATGTCCTTTGGCACAAGAGTTTCTGACAAAATAACTCTGAACACATAAAACAAAGTAGAAATTTGATGGTCACAAGGATAGGGTTTAATGATCGTTGCAGTACCTCATGCAAGACAAACGCTATCGATGTAGCAACAAGCCATGTTGCAGGAACTCACTGCAATTGACAATTAGAAAGCTTAAAGCAGCACAGACAAGCAGAATCACAAGCAACCATTGTGCTTGAGGCCTGAGCAGCCCAGCAGATATCAATGCTAACGAGCATGCATATCAATTGCAAGGACAATATTGCAGTTAAACTTTGTATGTGTAAATATATGGACAGAGAAAGACGTTCAAGCATGCAACAACCTCAAATTGTTCAAACTTCACAACTCTTTAATATATGTCATTATGTTGAGGGGTGTCTCGTTTTCTTTTCTTTTGTTCGATAGACATGAGTGGAAGCTCTTATATTTGAGCAGGTGAAGCACTTCAAAAAAATCTATTCAGAATTAGAAGTACTTCAATGTGCCAAGCGCCCGAGCTTTCGTATACAGGTTTTTCCTGAATGACTAAATAGCTCCAGTACGCAAGAGAATAATAAGTGTAAGAGCATGCACAGCATAACTCATATCTCCGAAAAAAAGAGATACATGTCATGGCAATCAAACACCAGTGAACTGACCTTACAAGTTGGTTGACGGGGATCACCAAGATTGACAAGAAGGTTATCGCTTTTCAAATCAAAATGCACCATCTTCTTGTCATGCAAGTACTCCATACCAAGTGTCACTTCCCTAGCAATCAGCACACGCTTGCGCATATCAGATTTCCTGTAAAAGAACTTAGTCGTGTGTGTGTGTGTGTGTGTGTGTGAGAGAGAGAGAGAGAGAGAGAGAGAGAGAGAGAGAGAGAGAGAGAGTCTCATACCATTCACCTTTCTGCAGAGCCTTTTGTAAAGGACCATCAACCATATACTCAGTCACTGTTGCAACAGAATCTCCGAGGCCATCAGGCCCGTCATAAACAATGCCGTAGAAGGCCACCACATTTGGATGATGCAAATCAGTGAGCAATTTTGCCTCATTCAAGAAATCACGCATCTGTCTCGATACGGCAACAATACAAAAAAATTTAAAAATAATATTATGAAAAATCGGAAACAACAGAAAGCACCAAGATCCGCACCATTCACTCTTGCTCTAAGGGCTCCCCATACTCTTTCTTACCAGTGGTCTTTTATACACAAAAAAGTTTTATCTAGAAAAAAAAATTACAATTACATCCCCCAATGCGAAATTAAAAAGACGAATATTACTCAAATCAAAGATTTTTATAAAAGATAATGATGGTTAAATTTCATTCCTTTTGGATTAACAAAACTCAACATCTTTTGTGGGGTGTTCACGAATATCGAGGCGTCTTAATGTCCATAACTCTTTTGTGTAATTGTTTTTCGGTCCAGGCTTTTTCCATCGTCTTTTGACCATATTATTCTTATGAATCCCCTCTTTTTGCTAATTATACCGCACTGGTGATGACTGATGATTAAAGTAAAATGTGGCGCCCATTTTGGATTAACAAAATTCAACATCATTTATGGGGTGTTTACGAAAAAAAATATCACTGTATCTTAATGTCCGTAACTCTTTTACATAATTGTTTTTCGGGCCAGGCTTTTTCCATCGCATTTTGATTATATCATATCTTATAAATCCAACTTTTCAACGAATTATACCCGCACCGGCGACAAATAAAACTCAAATGTCGGGCTCATTCCGTGCCCTGCTTTTATATATATATATATATATATATATATATAGAACCTTCCTCTTCCACTTTACTTCATTGCATCTCTCTGTGATGGGTTTTATGGGTAGTGGGCCCCCATGTTGGGCTAACCCAGCCCATAACTCAAAAAGGGCCCATAACTTTTGAAATGAAAATAACCGCTATAAGGCAGCCATGGGTAGTTATCCTTCTTAAGTGAAAAGAACGTTTCTTTTCAATGTGGCGTGTGTTCTTAAGAGAAATAGAACAAGAAGAAAAGAGCACGTCTCTCTCACTCACGAAATACAAGAAGAATTTTGTCTCACATCATTACAATAAGAGCATTTAATCTGTGGAAATCAAGGTACATCCCTTTGTGTGATGTACTTTTCGATAAGTGATTCAAGTATTTCCTGAGCACGTTCTTCATATGTTGTTTTGTGTTATTCGATAGTTCGAGATTTGCAAATTAGGAGTTCGTTTTGGTATCAGAGCATTATTTTATTCCTGTTTCCTGATCGCAATACATTGTATATAAAATGAATCATGGACTTGTTTTAGAACAAGGATTAACTAGAAATCGCAAAACGGCATCAACAAATGCTTGGGTATTGAAACCGACACCCGACCGTACTGTTTGGGGATGCTTCTCGAAGTTCCGACCAATAAAAATTGTTTTTGATTATACAGGCTTTTATTTCTTGTTGAGACAAGAAAATCAAGGGGTGGCACACTATCGAAGGTAGCCGGACGCACCCCCACGCACAGCCACAAGTGGCAGCCACATCGGCACGTGCATCGCACATGTGCAGTGTGTGTGGAGAATCGTGGGCGTGTGCAACCACTGGCGCGTGCACGTCATGCATAGTGCATGGCTGGCATCATAGTGATGTCAACCACGTGATTATCCAGTCGGGTCGACCCGACTCGATGACCCATTAACTGACCTGACCCATTGACCTATGCTGACCTCCGCTGATCGTCATTGACTATTGACCTGTGTTGATTGTTGACCGGCATTGATCGTTGACAAAAAAAAAATGATGTTGAATTGCATTATGGATTATGTGTAATCTTTTTTTGTTTTATATTTGTTGTAGGAACAATGTTGTATTTTGTATGCATGTCTATATTTGTAAGAATGGATGAATAAAAGGCAAGACTTGCAAGGCCAAGAGCTAAATTAGTTGCTTAGTTGCTTAACGGGATCAACGAGATGATAAAGATATCATCTGGAATAGTTACCTTATGCTAGATTTAGAGAAGGTGAGGCCCTAATAAACACTCCTCCATATGGATGAGAAGCAATGTTAATTGGCTTGTGGGAGGTCAATGTGGTTCCAATTTATAAAAAACTTGTAGTAAATATTTTGAGGGAATACTATAGGATTCAGACAACGAAGACTTCAATCCTCAGGATAAATGCAACTTGGCGCATAATGAATGTGCCATGGAGAAACCTAAGGGACTTCCATCAATCTTTTCTTGGTTGCCGAAGAGGACAATAAGATTTTCTAAGGAGTTTTATAAGTCTTTCCCGATTTATAAGAGAGATGAATGGCACTGATGATATAACATTAGTTTTGTTAACATTTCTTTCTATCTTTCATGTTGGTCATCCTCTTCTTCGTCGCTCCCTTATCCTTAAATGGGAAGTTAACATCCGACATAATCAACTTCACTCTACACCCTCGAAAATGAACACTCTAACAAGACATTTCTTATAAAGACATTAAGTGGAGCTATTTTCTCACAAAAAAAGAAAAAAAAATAAAGCTCATTGTAATTCTTGTTGCATTTAGAACAAGAGCAATTTTATCCAAAGTTTATACTTTTTCTTTTTCTTTTATTTCTTTCCTCTATTTTTCTTCCTTTCTTTTCTTTTCTTTTCTCCATCACCCTTATGCCTCCATCTTTTTCTCTCTGCAGATCACCTTCTCTAAAGTCTATCACTATCTCCCCGTGGACCTGGCCATTGACGCCATCAACCTCATCTGCCATCGCCCTTTGTAACAATTTCAGTACCTTCGTCGAAAGATAGGGTCAATGCGCTCCCTAGATCTAGCATGTGCGAGCCAAGATGTGACGCTATGCTCAATTTGAGCCCCACATCTCGTGATCGTGATCAATCACAACCTATGTAGCACCGATACGGACACGCAACACGCGGCACGTCATTTTTTAAAAATAGAGAATTTCGACACGTTTCAACACATTATTTATTAAATATATTTTTATATATAAATACATAAATAAATAATAATAAACATAACCTAGAATTAATTTGCACAAAAAATATTAAATAATATCATACATTATTTTAATTTGTTATAATAATACATAAAACTTAGAGGAAAAAAACATTGTTTAAAGAAAAATACTGAAATGATATTTTTAAATTTATTTA
Source organism: Eucalyptus grandis (assembly GCF_016545825.1). Lineage (NCBI taxonomy): Eukaryota > Viridiplantae > Streptophyta > Magnoliopsida > Myrtales > Myrtaceae > Eucalyptus > Eucalyptus grandis. The sequence goes on from NC_052614.1 coordinate 53,474,294, forward strand.
TTTATCATATATAGCATTTTTATTACTTCTTTCATAGTAAAAGACTTTTAAAAAACTTAAAAAATTATAATAAAAAAACAAAACTGAAAAAAAAAATTGACCCCGTGCGTGTATATTTATAGCAATTTTATTACTTCTTTTATTACTGCTTTTGTGTATATTTATATTTTGACCCCTCAAGGATTAGAAATTTTTAAAATTTACCCCATGCGTGTCGAATCGTGTGTCGAATTCGGACTCTCGTGTCGGGCGTGTCGGAGAGAGTTGACCACGAGTCGGATTTTTTATACTCGTTGACCACATGTCGGAGCATGTCGGGACGTGTCGGACACGTGTCGGAGTGTCGGACACAACATGAAGACTTCCGAAGAGTGTCCGTGCTACATAGATCACAACAGGTGTAAGTCATTAGCTCATTGTCCTCATCGTCGTCAATGGCAAACTCAGATTCGTTCTAATGCAAACTCTGAAGTTGGATTGAAGTCCCAGAGCAGATTTATTGGAGATTTTTGTGGAATCTGCGATCCTCAGGCCTACGATGAGGGCTCGCGCGGAGATGCAAAATTGCAAAATGCAGAGCATGCATTTTGAAATTCGGTGGTGGGGAGGCTGCTTCGTATAATTTGCAAAAGTGTAAATAGAGTTTGAACAATAAAGTTTTGTAGTTTTGCAAAACTGCAAAACTTCTCGAATATCTTTCCATTCTCTTCTTTTCCTAAATTGTTTAAATTGTTCTGCATCTATGCAAGCTCGCTGTTGAGGAGGCTGATGCGGCTATCAAGGAGGTGTGAACTTGACTAAGAAAGAAAGAAAATGAAAAAAATAAATAAATTTTTACACGAAAATACCCCTTAGCTACAAATAAGATTTGGGGCCTTCTAAATTGAGGTCCATATTTAAGATTAAATTGATGACTTCAAATCTTTATTTGAGATAAGATCAACTTTAGACCCTCTTTTGAAAAAAAAACAATTTATCTTCAACCCCTTATTTAAATTTTTCCAAAACAGCAAGATTCATCCTTGTACTCCAACTAAATTAACCCCAATAAACTTACAAAAGGGGATGCGGATACGGAGTGCTAAAATTTGACATGGGAGGATACTTGAGTGCCAAAAATTCGAAAATGTATACTTAAGTGCCAAATGCCGACGTGTCATTTTTCCAACTAGACAAGACATGGAAAGAAAAGCAAAACGGCGTCGTTTTGCTTTAGATTTGAATTTTAACATAAATAAAAATTAAATTAAATTCAAAACTAAATTTAAGAACTAAATTTCAATATTATTTTAGAAAAAATGTAGAAGAAAATTGCAGAAGGCGAGGGCTGTGCAAGCCCTTACCGCTACCTCTCCATTGTTGCTAGCTCTTTCTGGTGATTTTTTTTATAAATATAAATATTTTAATTTAGTTAATATATATATATATATATATTATAAAAAAGACAAAACAACATCATTTTTATTCTTTGTTGCTGACTTAGCTCTTTGGCATACCACGTAGGTGAGTTATATTATAAAAAAAAAAAAAAAAAAAGTATGTAGAATTTTCAGCCACCTTTGCCAAACTTTGACACTCGGGTGTTCAATTTAAAAAAAAAAAAACTTAAGTGTACTTTTCTGAACTTTTGATATCTATCCCTTGTATTAAATTTTGGCACTCCAAATGTGCTTTAGCCTTTACAAAAGCATACAGCTTTACTTTACTAGTCCTTCCCCCGAAAGCATGAAGCTGTTAATGGATTCATCCTTCTTTGGAGCGGGGGGCGACTCCTCGAACGTGCGCTTTTCTCCAACTTTGCGATTTGACTTATTGATCCGCCGGTTGACCCGCTTATTCATCCGCTGGTTGAGCCGGCGCGCTTATTCATCCGCTGGCGGACCAGGTTATTCATCCACTGGTGGATCCGCTGGAGGACCCGGTTATTTATCCGCCGCTCGTGGATCCGCTCGTCGATCCGCTCGTCGATCCCCTCGCCGAGCAACTTGATCCACTCGCCGAGCAACTTGATCCGCTCGCCGAGCTTCTTAGTCATCGTGGACTCATCTCCCTCCGCCTCGCCCTTCCTTTCTCCTTGTGGATCTTTCTTCTCCATGGCCTTGGCCACGAGAGAGAGAGAAGGTGAAAACGAGAGAAACATATAATTACATCCTCTTTGTGAAAATATGTCAATAAAATCGCCAATTCTTTTGTATTTAAAGATTTGATTTTTCTTCTGAGACTAATAAAAGACATGATTTTCGTTCCGAGACTAATCAAATAATTAATTAACCACAAAAGTGAGCCGTTGAGGGTAGAAATTGATGAGAAGCAATGGCTATATTGCGATTGGACCAATGATGAACAAGAGGCTAATTTTTATTTTATAAACAGTAGAGTACAGTTTGAATTTAAAGGAAACTCATCATAAGAAAGTAATTAAATTGAAAGAAACATGCGACTATGAAAGCAATCAACAGCAATTTTGTCTATCTAGTGAAAATGGTGTGGATTTAGTCATATAAAGTGGTGAAAATAGCATCATCCATTTTTTATAGGCACATTTTCCTATAGTTGTTATAATTCATTAATGAGTTATGATCATTTGTGGCATGTTTATTTGTGGAGAGAATAACAACACAAATGCTATAACTTTTGTACGGCGTTCACTTGAATGACATAAATGGCATTTTCGACAAATCATCTTACGTGAATTTTTTATTAACCACTCCAATGTGGACTTTTTGAAATTTTTGAATTTTTTTATTAATTGGTTATGCGCTAACAATGCCATGACCCACCACCCCATGGAACGCGCTTAAGATCCCGTGCGACTTTTCAAAATTGTCGAACTCTCCGTGAGCGGTAGGTATTATGGGGAGCTCTTATCCAACTAAGCCACCGCAGACAGTGGTATTTTTACCCCCTTTATTTGTGCTTAAGCAAAAGCGAAAAGCAACATTTTGCTTTCTCATATAATTCAAAAGACTGATATCACAAAAAATCCTAAATTGGTATCTCATGCCACGTATAAACCAAAGTAGGCTTTGTGTTAGAAAAACTCTCAAACTAGTACAACTATACTGCATTTGCCTCGAACTAATATTTTCGTCATAAAATATCTTAAACCGATACACCTGTGTCACCTTTATCCCATACTAACGTAAATCTAGGAATTTGTGTAGGTAAATGTAATGGCACAGGTATACTAGCGATTTTTGACGATTTTTCAACACAAATTAATTTGGGACATTAATTTGGGTATACGTACCGGTTTGAGATTTTTTGTGAAACATTAATTTATCAGTTTTGGGTTTTTTTATGGCATTAACCCAAATTTTTACCTGAAGTTCAAAAGATTATAATAGAAAACTTATATGTCAATTGACTTATTAAAATTATATATCGTGAAAATTCCAAGTACTACGACTTAGAAAAAATCATCGCGTACCTGCTGTGAGTCTTCATCATTGCCTTCACCTACATGCAGCTTCCCCAGGGATGATCTTATTTCTTGTAGACCTTGAATATTTTTAATCTCCCTGCATCGGCGGATTTCTAAAATTTTCAGCATCTTCAGATTTGATATGTTAGGCAACTTTCGGAGATGATCACAGTCCGAAAGCTTCAAACTTATCAAGGAAGTTAACTGGCCGAGCCCTTCAAGGTTCCGTATTTCGCAGTGAGATATATCTATTATCTCCAGGGCTCCTAGCTCTCCAAGCCCTTCAACCTCTCTAACTGCAGAGTGTGAGAGCCGTAATTCGTTCAAACTTTTCAAACATTGGACGGTCGGCAATCTTTTCAATGACAAACAGCCTCGAACTGACAAGAATGACAGTGTTGATGGAAGCTGCTGTATTCTCCTGAGGTTTGCACCTGACACGACAAGTTTTGTGAGCTGAGGGAGACATTTGTCCCTCAAGCGAAGGTCCGTGATCCGTGAATGAGACAATTCCAACACCTTCAGTCTCAGAAACCTTTTGGGCCAAAGAAAGGAGAGAACCACCCCCCTGGTCAGGATGGAATTCATCACCCTCTGCGTTGAGGGTAGTTTTAGTTCCTCGGGATCTTCATCTCCAAGGCACAACTCTTCCAATTTTGTCAAGTTGTCAATGAATGGCACAGCCTTCATGCTCCTAGAGATCACACGCAAGCGAGTCAAACCAGAGGGTAGTATTGGCAATGCTTCAATCCTGTCGCAGTTCAGTAAATCGAGGGTCTGAAGACAGCAAAGTGACTGGATGCACGGCGGCAAGCTAGAAATACGAGTATATCCTAGAACCAACATTCTCAGTGATTTCAATTCCCCGATATCACTCGGAATGTCCCCTTCCAAGCTCCTACATCGCAAGGCATGCATCTCCTCGAGGTTGGTTAGCCTTCCAATATCACGAGGGAATTCTCTTGTGAAACAGGAGTCCATTTTCAGTACTTTCAAGCCCCGCAGGTTCATGATCGAACCTGGCAAATCGCAAATGCCTGTCCCTGACAGATCCAACTCAATTAATGATCTTCCCAAATTGCCAATTGAGTCTGGAAGCTCCCCGAGACAGTGGCAGTTTCTCAAAGATAATTGCTTCAGTTGCACCAGCTCTCCAATTGAGTCAGGTAGTTCAACAAATTTCGCACCATCCAGCAAGAGCACAGAAAGAGCTTCCAGCTGACCCATTGATTGGGGCAGGCCACTCAGAGAGAAGCAATTAGAGGCACTGAGAATTTTGAGTTTCTTCATATTGGCTAGGGTGCTGGGAATTTCCTTTATAGAGGTTCCATCAATTAGAAGCTCTTTCATTTCTTTCATATCATTAAGTTCTTTTGGCAGCATGCTGAGTTCACTGCAGAACTTCAAATTCAGGGTGACTAAGAACTTTAGATGAGTAATTGAAGCATCAATCTTCACTAGTCGAGAACAATGCTCGAGAATCAATGTCTCCAACTTCTCAAGACCAGAGAAATCAGGAGTCGTCAGTAGGCTAGTACACCCCGTAAGGTTTAGATTCCTCAACTGTGGCATCTGCAAAACAAAAGAAATGTCTAGATAGAGTTGACTTCAAATTGAATCAAGCCAAAAAGTCTGTTCATAGTTACCTTAATTTGACTCCACCCTTTCCAGTCATGCACAACCTTACTCCATGATAAATCAAGAATGACTAGCTCTTTCAGATGCAGGTCACAAGCTCCAAAGGTCTCAGTGCACACTTGCCAATCAAGCCACCTTAAATTCGATAGGGAATTCTTAGAGTCTCCTATGATTCTGGCTTTACCCAATTTGAGATACCTTAGGTATGGCAGAAGTTCAAATTCTTCACATGTAAAGCAGTCATGGCAAACATTATCATACTTGAGATTGAGGGCTCGGACCCTTTTAGCTCCCTGCAAATGAAAGGATAAGTAAATGCATAAATATCGTTCTCACGTGTCATTAGACGTCCATCTGCACTTCTTTAAGTGAATTTTATTTGACTTGCTCAACTCAAGAAATCATTATCACTCCCAGGCGTACCTTTCTTTCCTTCAACATGGATACTGCATCCACATGATTCCATAGCCTACTGCGCCTTTCAGGCCTTTTGGGATCTTCATTCTTGACAATTTGCTGACAAAGATTTCTCAGCTTATTATGCATCCATAGTTTATTATTTTCTCCAACTTGCACCAAAGACATGTCCAGCAAAACGTTGATTCCTTGAAGAGGATCATAGCCACAAGCACACCACATGGAAAAGGGATTGGCAATATCCTTTCCAACAAAGAAACATGCTATATCCAGTAATATTTCTTTGGTCTCATAGTTAAGAAACTCAAAGCTTGCCATCAACACGCGTTCAACTGGATCGACATGCTTTCTCATTATCTTCAAGGTATGTTGCCATAAACTTGTGGGCACTGTGCATAAAAGAGGAGCTAGAACCTCAATCGCTAAAGGAATTCGTCCAGTTAGAGATATAATTTCATCAAACAGAGAATCATATCCCTCTGGGAATGGCAGGATATGAGAAGCATGCCTCTGAAAGAGAAAAAGAGCTTGATCAGGTTTCAGAGGTTCGACTTCATATCTTTCTGCCACTTCAGGGACATTAATAAGACCATAATCACGCATGGTCACAATGATCCTACTTCTTGGACCAAACCAACTGAGCTTCCCAATGAATGGTTCAAGTTGATGATAATGACCGACATCATCAAGGATAATAAGAACTCTCGTGCTATGAAATCTATGTCTGATGATGTGTGCACCTTCTTCACAAGTAAACATTGGGCAGCTTCGCTTTAGCAGGTCGGAAATTAACTGATTTTGCAAAGACTTGAGTCCTTCAGATTGTGTGAACCTCTCTCGAACGTCCTCAAGATAGCTACAGCCATCAAAGAGAGAAGCGATGGCTTTATAAACAACCTTTGCAATAGTTGTCTTGCCAACCCCACTAGTGCCATAGATTCCAACTACTCGGACATCCCCACCATGTAACCCAACTGATTGTTCATCTCTATAGTATACGCCAAGCTTTGTCATAACCTTTTGAACTCGATCCTGAATTCCAACCAAATTCTCCTCAACATCCTGCTTACCAAACAGTTGCAGCACATCTAAGAGGAGTAGCTTTAAAAGCTTGTAATTAGACCTGCTAAATTTGAATTAGGGATAGGAGTAGCAATTAAGAAACAAGATGGCAGTTGGAAAGAAAAAACCAGAAAGGAGTTAAATTATACACTCAATTGGGCCGGCGGAAATAAGCAATTCACGAAAAGAGCGAAGGACAGATAGGTCGTGACTAATAATCTTGTGAGTGTAAAGATAGCAGACGGCATGTTCACTCAAAACCATTCTTCTCACTGTCAGAAGACTATGAATCCTATATAGATAAGGTCCTAAGAAAATATCAAGTGAAATCAGCTAAATCGAATTACCAAGAATTGTTGTCTGCAGAGTAAAATCTGTCCCGATCCCCAAGCTCACGAAGAGCTCTTCCCCATGCATCGATTGTCCTGCCATCCATTCCCTTCATCTCGTGCTCCTTCAAGGATATTTCAAAAGAACCCCTGACGAGTCGCACATCCGAGGGATCTACGTCATAAAAAATGGGAATGATCGTTCGGCCATTTGTTCTTCTGCACTCCAACATTAGACCCAACTCCACGAGGCAGCTTTCGGAGGAAGCGTAGCCTTTGGAGATGATTGGAATCAATACGTTGGATCGCCTGATCACTTCAACTAGGTCTTCCCCTTCAGGCAGCTTTTTGCCATCTCCAAAGACCGAAATCCCGGATCTCGTGAGTTGAACGATCAGGAAGTCTATAAATGCATCAGGGATGTCCGGTCCTCTGTTGAAACTCAAGAAAACACGCAACTCTTTCTTAGCGAAGGTAGAGATCGACAAGGGGGATCGTACCTGTAGAAAAGAAAGAGGCGTTTGGTAACATTTGTGTTTAAAAATTGTTCCAAAACAGAAATAGAAAAAAAAAGTGTTTCTATTCCAAGAAATAATTTTTTAATAAAAAACGTGTTTGGTAAACTTATTTCAAGAATAAAAAAATGAATAGAAACACATTCGGTAAATTTGTATAATTTGTATAATTTTATTTTTTATATTTTTTTCTTATTTTCTTATTTATTTTTCCTTATTTTCTTTTTTTCTTCTTTTGGCTGGTCGCCGGCCTCCGCCATGGCCGACGAGGGCCGGCAGCCTTGCCCAGCCACGGTGAGGCTCGCCGGCCCCAGCGAGGTTGAACTCGCCCAAGCGGCCGGCAAGGCTCGGCCTCGCCGGATCTCGAGCAAGATCGAGCTCGCCCAACTCGGTGCGAGGTCGGCCTCGCCTTGGCCGGGCGAGCCGGCCGCCGGGCGAGCTCGCCCAGCCAAGGTGAGGCCGAGCTTCGCTAGGGGCTGGCGACGCTCGGCTCGCCGGGGGCCGGCGACGCCGGGCGAGGTCGCTAGCCAAAGAAAAAAAAAAAAAAAAAGAAGAACAAAAAGAGAAAACAAAAAGAAGAAGAAAAGAAAGTGTTTCTAAATTTTGTTTCAAAAACAAAAAACAACTTTTTTTGTTTTAACATTTCATTTCCAGATGTGTTTCTGGGAACAAAAAAATAAATTTGGAACAAAAACGCACACAAACACGTTTATGTTCCTTTTTGTTCCCAAAAAAAAAAAAAATTATTCAAAAACAGAAAAAAGAAATGCAAACAAACGCAGCCTTAGTAAACATAATTCAAATGGGAAGCATAAATTGACATCACGCACCTCCTCCCTCGCTGTAATGGCGCGGTCCCGCTTTGGCGTTACTAACAGGAGGACTAACAGGAGGACCAAGGCGAGGAGAGCAATCCAAGTCAAATATACAATCTCGATGCTCAGAAGACGAAGTGCTAAACACCCAAGCATGCCCATGCTGTACACTCGCAGCAGCTCGGCCGCGCCGGTGAATTTCCACCAAGGGCTGACATAGAGCACCAATAACGCGACCCAGACCACGATGAAGGAAACCAGCGTCTCCGCGCTTCGGTTCCTTAACACCGTGGAGAAGGCCAAAACCAAAAGAGCTTGCACCATCAGCTTGGCCAGGCCTGCGTCCCTCCTCCTGAGTAGGCCGTGTAAGGCGGATACAACCACCCAAACCTCGAGCGCCAACACCAACCACTTCACCTCCGGATCAAGCAACGTAAGACGCACAGCCGCGACCGCCATTTTCACAAGCATGGACAACGATAGAGGATTCATCTCTCTCTCTCTCTCTCTCTCTCTCTCTCTCTCTCTCTCTCTGTGTCGTGCGGGCATCTAAAAAGAGGGGATTGCTTGGTTGCAGAAATGGGTAGAGACGATCGTTGACTCGGACTTCTCTTGCAAGTCTTTGTCCCCGGGGGGTCATAAAAATGAAAAAATAAAATGAAAACTAAAGTAGACTATGATTTATGCGAAACCCGACGATTAATGCAAAGAGAGGTGTGAATGTGCCGTGATCTAAGCTGTTCTTTTTCTTTTTCTTTTTCAAATAATATTTGAGATGGGTTCTTTCCAGATTCTGTAGGACTGAATTTACACCTCCCTTTTTTTTTTCCGGTACGTAGACAGAATCACCTTATTCCCATATGATGCCGGGTAGGCTTATTTAGGCTTAGCCTCACCAAGCCAATTGACTTAGAATCTATTTGTTAACTTGACTAATAATAATTGATTCTATTTTTATTTTCGAAAAAAAATCCATTTGACAATTTTTTTGTTTTTGAGAATAAATTTATTTCCGATAATAGATTTAGAACATAATTAGAAAATGAAAGAAAATTGCTTGCGTGTTCTAGGAAACAAATCCATAATCAAGTCCAGTCATTTTTCTTTTTCTCTCTTTTCTTTCTTATTTTCTTATTCTCTCTTCTTCTTCCTCCCAGCCGTTCACCGGTCATCGACATTGACACTACCGTTAGCGATCGCTAACAATCGATTGGGTAAGGTTCGACGAGCTCGCCAAAAGCTTGCTTGGCCATCAAGCCTCGCTGGTGGCCAAGCAAGGCTCGCTAGACCTCACCGAACAAGTGGCCAGAAAAGACCAAATGAAAAAGAAAAAGAGAAAAATAAGAAATATATAATAAAAGTATTAAAACTTTAAAAGAAAAAATTGAGAGACCTACCAAATGTATTTTTATTGCAAAATAAAATTTTGAGCAGTTACTAGATGCTTTCAAATGTCAGAAAATTGTCCCTAGGATCAAAATAAAAAAGAATCATTTATAAGCGAAAATTATTATCAGAAACAAAATGATTACTAAGTGCACCCTTAGTTGTTGTTATCTAAGCCTCAAGACAGGCCCACAATTTCCTACCAAACTTTTCTCCCAGGTCGAGTCAACATACATCACTGATGTTGCGTGACCCCGGGGTAGATCTCTTGCATGTTTCTTCCCTTGAACCTTTTAAAGACTTGATCAGTCTTGAAAAAATAAAGTAGACTATAATGTATGTGAAACCCGAGGATTAATACATAGGAGGTGCAAATGTCATCTAAGCTGTTTTCTTTTTCTTTTTCTTTTTTCAAATAATATTCAAGATGGGTTTTTTTCCAGATTCCGTACCACTGGATTTACACCTCTCCTTTTTTCCAATACGTAGACGCAATCACTTTAATTGGTTTCATAATTGCGCGGTCTCTTCAATTTAGACACAAGCCTGTTCCGGCTACCCTTCAATTTAAACTTTTGCTATTTGGAAAATAAGAACTAGCTCTTCTTCGTCATTGCTTTTATAGCAACTTATCTACTCCTCGTCACTCCTATCTTAAAGACTTATTTTTGTGGTGAATTATTATTATTATTATTATTATTATTATTATTATTATTATTATTATTATTATTATTATTATTATTATACGCGCAACACACCAAGTCTCCTATTTATCGTATCAAAGACTTGGTGGCCATTTTTTTTTATTATGCATGAGTTATTTTTACATGGAGTATATAAGAGTAAGGGTATCTAAAACAACACTAAAAATCATGATGTAACAAAATTATACACGCTGAGGTACCTTACTATTTTTTTGTAAGCATTATATAAAAGATATCTATTTTTGTCAATCCAAAATAAATGAAATTTAATAATACACCTATAATAAATTTACTTTGAACTTATTTTTTTATCACAAAAATCCCCAAAGCAGTATATATATGATCAATTTACTTGAAACTAATTTTTCTACCATTGTGACATCCCGAAATTTCGAAAAAGAAATTATTGGATGAAAAATCGGAGATTGGAAGAAAAAGAAAAATGATAACAATATTATTATTATTTTCTCTCTTCTCTTTCTCCTCTCCTTCACGCTTCCTTCTCCTTCTGCCGAGATTCCTCTTTCTCTTTTTTTTTCTTTCTCTTTCTTCTCTCTCTCTCTCCCTCACGTTTTCTTCTCCCCTCCTTCGCACGCAATTTCCACCCCCTCACTTACGGTAACTTCTTCTGCTCTCTTTTCTTCTCTCTTTCTTCTTTTTCTCCCTCTCTCCCACTTTTCCACCCCCATCGCCTACGCCAACCCTTCTGCTGCAATTTACCTACAACTTCCCTCTATTATTCTATTGTTTCTCTCTCCCCTTTCCCCCTTCCTCCTCTCAACAACCCCCACCCCCATGTCCCTCTTCTTCTTCTCTTTTTTTCTCTTTAGTTTCTTTTCTGTTTTGCTTCCAAAACAGCACCGTGTGCTGCTGTTTTTGCCCCAAGCCAGCCATCACCTTATGCCATGGCCGTGGGCCATCACCGTCCGCAAGCCGCCATCCACCACCGAAGAGTCGCACCACCCATCCGTGAGCTGTCCACCCGCTGTTCATGCCAAACCAGAAACCACCTCCGCCGAGACCCATTAGCCGAGCGCCTCTATGACGTTTTGAACGTAACCGAGCGTGGCCCTCACCACCGCCGTCGCGCTCATGTTGTCGAAATTGTCGTCGGATGAGTTTAGCTCCTAATCCTTTGATTAGTGCCCAAACTTGCTTAGGAGGTTGATTTAGACTTAAGGATGGTTTAGGTTAGCTTAAATAGGGATTAGTGATAGTCTTTTTTTTTTTTTTGGTCGGAAGTGATAGTCTATAATAGTTATATTAGTATTAGAATGGGTTAATATTAGTCTAATTAGGGAGATTTGCTCCGTTGAGGATGATTTGGTTGAAAACAGTGGTTGTTCTTCAGAACTGGTTCCTGGACACTTGCGGTTTGTAATTTTTGTAAATTGAAATTGGTCGTGAATCTAAAGCCGACATCTCCTAGAGAAATGTTTTAAACATCCTAAGCTACAACATATATTTTTTTCGAGATTTTTAGGGACTCAAAAGCAGGAGATATTAGCTCCACCATTTTCGAACAAAACTGCAATTTTCGCTGGAACTAGTGATCTTTTAGGATTCTAGGGATTTTTATCGACTCTTGGAGCTCGAATTTTAAAATGGTTTCTTCATAAAAAAATGTTTTTCACCTCTTATAGTTTAATATAATCAAATTTCAAATCAAACGGACGTGTTTAAGACCTCGAACCAAACTGATTTCAAAAAACTAACTTTCCGAGAACGGACCTAATTTTGGCGCTAGATTGAGTGATTTACTGAGCCGAATTTAGTAGGATCTGGGTTTAGGTGTCTTCATAAAAATTAAAATAAAAATTTATGTGTTCTCTACAGCAAATTCAAATTTGGAAATTTTCCGAGCTCGATTGATTAGGTTTGTAGATTTAAATTTGGAGATGCACGAAGGCTCGATTTCGCCAATTAGGACCGATGTTAGTTTGGTAATGGTTCTTGATGCTTTTCTTGCTTTAATTAGTGTTTTTAATGACTTGTGGAGTTAATTTATTAGTTACTTAATTCTAGAATTTCACTGTTCATGACGCACTGTTCACGCGACACTATTCACCCGAGAATGAAAAGTGGTCTAATTTCATGTATATTGATTATATGAAGTGAATGGATGTGTAAATGCATGGACATCCGCATGAATTGGGTGATGTTTTGTGCAATAATATGGTGATTAGAAATTGTTGGTATTTAATTAGAAAATATCGGGTGTCAGGTTTTAGACGCTGAAAGTGTTTTTAAATACTATATCAAAATGTGGGATTTTAAAAGAGATGACACAAATTTTCTGGTTCGATCTGACCGTGTCCCCACACACGATTATTTTACCATGCATTTCTAATATGGAGAAAATAGGTCGGGATCACCATTTTAATTGAGGTATGTGAGTGCAATACACAGTGTCCTGGGCTGAAATTGAATGAATGCATGAATGATATGAGATGCCGTCACGAGCCTTCGGGGCCGGATGATGCTCCTTCGAGAATGCCCCACGTCAACGGATGCCGATCGCAGTGAAGGCTGGGCCGATGCTCCTATATGGAATGCCGTCTAGATGTAGACGTTACCGTACTCGATGGTGCGAGACGATGTCCGGTTATGCCGGAAGACTGTTATTTGTTGCATTGACTTGGGATCCGTGTGATTGATCGATGTGTGCTGTGTGGCGCACTAATGTGCAAGAACGCATAAGGATCATGGCATCTTTAGTTCTAGTTATGCATGAGTTGAACACACTGTTTATGGCACGCATGCATGAATTGATAACGCGTTTCACATATGCTTCTATTGTGCTGAGAACAAAGCCTTGAGGGGTGGCTCGACTAGGATGACAGTTTGTCCGCGTTAGTGTGGGGCCCAAGGAGGACAATACTGGCTGGGATGAGGGATGTCGATGCGTCCGCGCCTCTACCCCAGACATTGCGTTTGTGTGGCCATGGCCATGTGAGATCGCTTGTAACACGATTTTTATATGATTGATGAACTGCATCATCTAATGGCCATATGCATAGCGTGTATTGTGCAGGGTATGGCATACCAGGTAAGGTTGCATGCGAATCGACTATTGATTGTTGATTGTTAATCTTTGGTTTGTTTGTGAGATGAATCTGAAGATATACCCCGAGTTGAGTTGGTGTACTGATCGGGGGATTAAGGGAAGAACTCGTTGAGATTTACATTTCACTGGTTATTGAATAACTATTTTCAGGTCCCTAGTGCGAAGAACCCAGAGCTTGAAGCGGAAGGGTCTGGAGCATAAGTGACTCGGTAGTCCTTTATGAGATAAACCTTCTATATAAGCTTGAGGTGTTTATGAAAGTGTATTTGATTTGAAATTGGTTGTCCTACTTTTCTATCACATGTTTGTTGTTGTCGGGGGATTAGTTAATTCACTTTCGCATGTGCAATAAAATGAAAAGGGTCGGCAACGAGTCTTGGGAATGTCGCAAAATTCTATTGACCACCAAGGGATGTGCACGCGCTTGAGGTTCGGGATGTGACATCCCCATTAAGTGGTATCAAAGTAAGGTTAGCGTTTGAAGTGATAAGGTGCAATGGGTTTTGGAATAGTTAGTAGGAAATGTTTTTTCCTTATGCAGACGCCTGTGATTGGCTAGCTGATTGATAGTTGTTTTGTGTGGGTCACTCAATTTCTCTAATTCGATGTGGAATTAGGAGGCAAGTTCTGTAGAGATCATATAGGATGAGTGATCCAGATTAGAAGACTCCTGAGAGGAGGTCTGTTTCGTCTGTCACTCGGGATGGGACGCCGACTAAGGTTAGTACCCGAAGAAGAACGCATGCTTAGGCCAGCGCGAGTGAGAGAGTACAGCCTTAGGCTGGTACTGGTGTAGCAACACTTGACAATCCTAGATTAGATAGGATCGTGCATGCGCTTGAGACTTTGGGAATTTTGATGGGACAGCAAGTTCATAATCAAGCTGCCGCTGCTGCTGCAGTCCCACCTGCTGAAGTCCAACCTGGGATTGTGATCGATAGGAGACTGATGCATAAGCTGATAGAGCAGTTCCTAAGACTTAAGTCACCGAGGTTCAATGATGTGGGCAACCCTAAGACTGCAACCCTTTGGTTAAGGGATGTTAAGAAGATCTTCACCATGCTGAGGTGTTTAGAGGAAGATCGAGTACTTCTGGCAACTTATCAGCTTCAAGGTAACGCCAGTACGTGGTGGGAAGCCACTCAAAGAAGAGTGTTCCCGGAAGGCATAGCTCAGACTTGGGGTGCCTTTTGTGAGGCCTTCAATGGAAAGTCCTTCTTAGACAGTGTGAGAGAGTCCAAGATGGTAGAGTTCTGACGGCTTCGCTAGAATGAGATATCCATAGATCAGTACGAGGCAAAGTTTGCAGAGTTGTCTAAGTATGCACCGAGACTAATTAAGGACCCAGTAGGTGGGACAAAAAGGTTTTTAGACGATTTAAAACTGGACATTGAAAGTCAGTTGATGCCTCTAAACTTGAAGGATAAGCAAGCTTAGGATAGTGCATTACTAGGATGGGTGACCTCCTGGGATAGTGCCTAACTATGTGTCAAAGGGTAAAACCGTGAGGCTCGGTATGGGACTGGCCAAAGCGAACAATGCCTATGTGAGTTAGTCCCTATAGAAACGGGACCCCTTCAATAGATGTGTAGCTCGGGGACGAACCAAGCGAAGGCTGATGGGCCTATAACGACCCGGTCCAACGAGGGCGTGGAGTGATCACTAAGGCTAGAGAGAGCCTGGACAAGGAGCGGCTCTTGGCAGGCTTCTAGGATGGCGAAAATTGTAGGAATGAACTGGACTATGCACCGAACAAGAGGGGCAGTGTTTCTGGGATAATTTATTAAAGTGGCGCAACGAAAGTATTGTTAAGCTTGTTGAACTTCGGTTTAATGGAATGAGGTTGGAGAAAGGAGGAGCATCTTGCTATAATGGATTGTTATTATGAAGCAATTTAGTTTAACCTGGTGGCGAGAGGTAGTTTCAATTTTATTGAAAATCAAGGAGGACCCTCGATTACTTTGGTTTCATTTGTTGAGGCATCCTGGTGACTAGATGGGGGTTGCGAAGGTTAGTTGGCAATCGTAATTGACACGACAGTTGAAGAATTGAAGATCAAAGATATTTCTGTGAACCCAAGCAAGATTGAAGCAGTAAGTAATTGGCCGAGACCGACTACAATGACAGAGATCAAAAGTTTTCTGGGTTTGGTAGGGTATTACAAACGGTTTGTAGAAGGGTTTTTTGCATTAGCATCACCATTGACTCGACTTCTAAAGAAGGAAGAAAAAATTGTATGGACAGGTGAGTGCAAGTATAGCTTTCAAGAGCTTAAGCAAAAGCTGACCACCACGCCTATGCTGACCCTTCCTTCTGGTCTTGGAGGATACGAGATCTACAACGATGCGTCATTTAGAAGACTGGGTTGCGTGTTGATGCAACATGGCAGAGTTGTTGCATGCGCGTCTCGTCAGTTGAGACCTCATGAATTGAATTATCCGACGCATGACTTAGAACTCGCAACAATCATTTTTATTCTGAAGATTTGGAGACATTATTTGTGTGGAGAAAGATTCAGATCTTCATGGACCATCAGAGTCTCAAGTATTTATTTTCTTAGAAGAAATTGAATATAAGACAACGTCATTGGCTAGAACTTCTGAAAGACTATGATTGTGATATTTTGTATCACCCAGGAAAAGCGAATAAAGCTGTCGATACGCTGAGTCAGAAGTCTTCGATTGCCCAAATGGTACTCAAGGAATGGACTTTGATAGAGAAGACTAGAGATTCGGATTTCAAGTTTGAGGTAGGCCACCTTTCAAATTTTATGGCTACCTTCAAATGAGAATTAAGATACTCTAGTGGACTGACCCATAAATCCAGAAGATTGTACAGGAGGAGGTAGAAAAGAGAAAATCAGATTTTCACATTTTAAAAGACGGAATGTTGAGATTCAAAGGACGATTGTGTGTACCTGATGATGCAGAACTTAAGGGGGAAATCATATTAGAAGCACATCGTAGCAATTACAGCATACATCCTGGCAGTACGAAGATGTATTGGAATTTGCATCAACACTATTTGTGGTCCAATATGAAAGCAGACATAGCTAAGCATGTCACCAAGTGTTTGACGTGTCAGCAAGTAAAGGCTCAGCACTGTAAACTAGGAGGACTTTTGCAACCTCTCGAGATTCCTGAGTAGAAATGGGAGCACATTACAATGGATTTTGTGACAGGCTTACTGAGGAGTCAAAGGGGTAACGATTCTATTTGGATAGTGGACAACAAACTGACGAAGTCAGCTCACTTCATCACAGTATGAAAAGACCTAGATTTGGATAGGCATGCAGAGTGTGTACGTTAAATTGTTCGTCCGCATGGAGTGCCAGTGATGATTACGTTCGACCGAGACTCGAGATTTACAGCTGCTTTTTGGAAAAGTTTGCATAATGCGTTGGGAACAAAGCTGCAATACAGTACGGCTTATCATCCTCAGACAGATGGCTAGGCTGAGAGGACGATTCAAACCCTTGAAGACATGCTACGGGCTTGCATTTTGAATTTCAAAGGAAGTTGGGAAGAACAACTTTATCTCGTTGAGTTTGCCTACAACAACAGCTACCGGCAGAGTATTCAAATGACTCCTTTTGAAGCGTGGTATGGCAGAGCGTGCATAATGTCACTATGTTGTGATGAAGTCGGGGAACGAAAGGTCACGGGCCCAGAGTTAGTCCAGCAATTAGTGGATGCCGTCACAGTTATCAGAAACAGATTATAGACTGCTCAAAACCACCCAAAAAAGAAAAAGCTATGCCGATAAGTGCCGGAGACCATTGGAATTCCAAGTTAGTGAACACGTGTTTTTGAAAGTGTCACAAATGAGGGGTACTTCAGGCTTCAGCAAGAAAATGGAAACTAAGTCTGAGGTACGTAGGTCCCTTTGAAATATTGAAATTTGAGTCATCTAAGGGATGAATGGATGTGAATTTCGTCAATGCATTGTTGGTTGATCTCACTCGGAATTGATCACTCTTGAGATACTAACCATAAAGGGAAAGGCTAATGAGGATAGAACTCGTACGACTGAAGAACTTGACTTGGGAAAATGACTTGACCGTGAGACTTGCATGAGGACGATCCTATAGATAGGCAAGCCGATTTCAAGGACGATTAAAAGTCGATTCGCGGACAGAACATAATGGAACAACGGGTGATTTTCGTTTACTGTTATTGAGCCCACAAACGACCCTAGGCCGATTCTTAGTAATCGTGTACTTTGAAATGAGAATCGATCCTCCACAATTTCATGTAGTCAAGGACGTCCATGCGTCAAGATGTCTTGAATGTGTTTGGCACGAGTCGGTCACGCGTGAATCCTCAAAGCCGCCCGTCAGTCTAAGTTGTACCTAAAATGGCATTAGTGCGAAATTCACATGGCATGAGGACTAAAGATTGGATTTTGAATTATCGGGAACGTCCGAGATAGAATAAGCTACTTGGAGAAGCGAAGAATCGATGTGACAACAATATCCCCACCATTTTGAAGAAGAATTTTAAATGTTTAAATTTCGAGGACGAAATTTTTATAAGATGGGAAGAGTTGTAACATCCCGAAATTTCGGAAAAAGAAATTATCGGATGAAAAATCGGAGATTGGAATAAAAATAAAAATGATAAAAATATTATTATTATTTTTCTCTCTCCTCTTTCTCCTCTCCTTCACGCTTCCTTCTCCTTCGGCCGAGATTCCTCTTTCTCCTTTTATTTTCTCTTTCTTTCTTTCTTCTCTTTCTTCTCTTTTCTCTCTCTCTCTCTCTCCCTCACGTTTTCTTCTCCCCTCCTTCGCATGCAATTTTCACCCCCTCATTTACGATAACTTCTTTCTCTCTTTCTTCTTTTTCTCCCTCTCTCTCCCACTTTTCCACCCCCTCACCTACGCCAACCCTTCTGCTACAATTTACCCGCAACTTCCCCTCTATTATTCTATTGTTTCTCTCTCCCCTTTCCCCTTCCTCCTCTCGACAACCCCCACTCCCATGTCCCTCTTCTTCTTCTCTTTTTCTCTTTAATTTCTTTTCTGTTTTGCTTCCAAAACAGCACAGTGTGCTACTGTTTTTGCCCCAAGCCAGCCATCACCTTACGCCATGGCCGTGGGCCATCACTATCCACAAGCCGCCATCCACTGCCGAAGAGCCGCACCACGCATCTGCGAGCCGTCCGCCTGCCGTTCATGCCAAATCAAAAACCACCTCCGCCGAGACCCATTAGCCGAGCGCCTCTGTGACATTTTGAATGTAACCGAGCGTAGCCCTTGCCACCGCCGTCGCGCTCATGTTGTCAGAATTGTCGTCGGATGAGTTTAGCTCCTAATCCTTTGATTAGTGCCTAAACTTGCTTAGGAGGTTGATTTAGACTTAAGGATGGTTTAGGTTAGCTTAAATAGGGATTAGTGATAGTCTATAATAGTTATATTAGTATTATAATGGGTTAATATTAGTCTAATTAGGGAGATTTGCTCCGTTGAGGATGATTTGGTTGAAAACAATGGCTGTTCTTCAGAACTGGTTTCTGGACACTTGCGGTTTGTAATTTTTGTAGATTGAAATAGGTCGCGAATCTGGAGCCGACATCTCCTAGAGAAATGTTTTAAACATCTTAATATACAACATATATTTTTCCCAAGATTTTTAGGAACTTAGAAGTTAGAGATATTAGCTCCGTCATTTTCAAACAGAACTGCAATTTTCGCTGGAACTGGTGACCTTTTAGGATTCTAGGGGTTTTTATCGACTCTTAGAGTTAGAATTTTAAAATGGTTTCTTCATGAAAGTTATTTTTCACCTCTTATAGTTTAACATACTCAAATTTGAAATCAAACGGACGTGTTTAAAACCTCGAACCAAACTGATTTCGGAAAACCGAATTTCTGAGAACAAACCTAATTTTGGCGCTGGATTGAGTGATTTACTGTGATGAATTTAGAAGGATCTGGATTTAGTTGTCTTCATGAAAAATATTTTTATGTGTTCTCTACAATATATTCAAATTTGGAAATTTTCGAAGCTCGATTGGTTAGGTTTACGGATTTAAATTTGGAGATGTGTGAATTGCCTATTTCTGCCAATTAGGACCGATGTTAGTTTGGTGATGGTTCTTGATGCTTTGCTTGCTTTAATTAGTGTTTTTAATGACTTGTGGAGTTAATTTATTAGTTACTTAATTCTTGAATTTCACTATTCATGACACACTGTTCACGAGTTATTCACGCGACAATGTTCACGAAACACTGTTCACGCGCACTGTTCACCCGAGAATGAAAAGTGGTCTAATTTCATGTGTATTGATTTTATGAAGTGAATGAATGTGTAAATGCATGGGCATCCGCATGAATTGGGTGATGTTTTGTGCAATAATATGGTGATTGGAAACTGTTGGTATTTAATTAGAAAATACCGGGTGTAAGGTTTTGGACACCGAAAGTGTGTTTAAATACTATATCAAACTGTGGGATTTTAAAAGAGATGACACAAATTTTCTTGTTCGATCTGACCGTATCCCCACACACAATTATTTTACCATGTATTTCTAATATGAAGAAAATAAGCCGAGATCACCATTTTAATTGAGGTATTTGAGTGCAATACACGGTATCCTGGGCTGAAATTGAATGAATGCATGAATGATATGAGATGTCGTCACGAGCTTTTGGGGCCGAACGATACTCCTTCGAGAATGCCCCCACGTCAACGGATGCTGGTCGCAGTGGAGGCTGGACTGATGCTCTTATATGGACTGCCGTCTAAATGTAGATGTTGCCGTGCTTGATGGTGCGAGACGATGCCTGGTTATGCCGGAAGACTGTTATCTGTTGCATTGACTTGGGTCCATGTGATTGATTGATGTGTGCTGTGTGGAGCACTAATGTGCAAGAACGCATGAGAATCAGGGCATCTTTAGTTCTAGTCATGCATGAGTTGAACACACTATTTATGGCACGCACGCATGAATCGATAACGCGTCTCACATATGCTTCTATTGTGCTGAGAACAAAGCCTTGAGGGGTGGCCCGACTGGGATGGCGGTTCATCCGCGCTAGTGTGGGGCCCAAGGAGGACAATACTAGGCTAGGATGAGGGATGGCGGTGCGTCCGCACCTCTACCCCCAAACATCGCGTTTGTGTGGCCATGGCCAGGTGAGATTGCTTGTAACATTATTTGTATGTAATTGATGAACTGTATCATTTAATGGCCATGTGCATTGCGTGTATTGTGCTGAGTTTTGATATGCAGGATATGACATACTAGGTAAGGTTGCATGTGAACCGACTATTGATTGTTGATTAATCTTTGGTTTGTTTGTGGGATGGTTCTAAAGAGATACCCCGAGTTGAGTTGGTGTACTAATCGGGGGATTAGGGGAAGAACTCGCTGAGATTTACATCTCACTTGTTATTGAATAACCATTTTCAGGTCCCCAGTGTGAAGATCCCGGAGCTTGAAGCGGAAGGGTTAGGAGCTTAGGTGGCTCAGTAATCCTTTATGAGATAGACCTTCTGTATAAGCTTGAGGTGTTTATGAAAGTGTATTTAATTTGAAACTGGTTATCCTATTTTTCTATCACATGTTGTTGTTGTTGGGGGATTAGTCAATTCACTTCCGCATGTGCAATAAAATGAAAAGGGTCGGCGAGGAGTCCTAAGAACGTCGCAAAATTCTATTGACCACCGAGAGATGTGCGCGCGCTCAAGGTTCGAGACGTGACAACCATAAAATCTCAAATTGATACATTTGTGATAAATTTACCCATCGTCTATTAAAATTGATTAATACTCCAAAAAATCGTAAACTGATTTTACTTTAATAAAAAAAAAGGGTAAAATCCAACCCTTAATTGCCACATATCATCCGACTTAGCAATTTGACGGTAATTTTAATAAAAACTAACAAATGGTAAATTTATTACGTGTACTAGTTTGATTTTTTTTGTTGTCAAAAATTTAGTTTTGGATAAATTTATTAAAAATGTACCACTTTGGGATTTTCGATGATCAAAAAATTAGTTTGAAATAAATTATGACGAGCATACCGATTTGGGATTTTGGCCATTGCCAAGTTCCAGTGTACCTTTATTAGAAGTTAGCCATGAATGAATATATCTATAGCGTTCCACAGCCAAATAAATGTCTTTCAATGTACAGCATTCATCCATACTCTTTCATAGTTCAGGTAGAGCTGGCAAAATGGATCATAAACCCATATTATGACCAATTTTTAGTTAAATGGGTCATATATGGATCAAACAAAAGTTAAATATGAGTCGAAATGGGTTTGAGAAAGTAAAACAAAAAGAAATTGGTCTAAATGGGTTATTAGGAAACCCATTTTAAATTTTAAACCCATGGCCTTTTTAACTTTATAAAAATAATTTTTTTTTTTTAAATCGAAATTATAATTATTGTTCATATTTCAATTTTTTTTTTTTTTTTCTTTCTTTTCTTCCTTCCTTAGCCGGCGGCTGGTAGAGCGACGACCGACCTCCGGCCGGCGATAGGCCAAGCGAGGCTCGAGCTCGCTAGGGTTACCGACGACTAGCGAGGCTTGAGCCTCACCGAATCTAGCGAGACTCGAGCTTGGCGTCAGCGGGCCTCGGCCTTGCCAGATCGGCGAGATCAAGTCTTGCCTAACGCCGTCGAGCTCGATCTCGCTCGTGGTCGGTCGCTAACCGTCATCATAGTCGGCGGCCGGCCGAAGAAGAAGAAAAAGAAAAGAGAAAAGAGAAAAATTAAAAATAATTATTAAAAATTAAAAATTATATTTTAAAAAATAAAAATAATTAAAAATTGTATTTAAAAAAGTTAAAATTTTGATTTTTTAAAAATAGTTTAAAAAGAATTATAAAAATGAGTTTTTTAGGTTTAGTTAAAAAAATTCATGTTACGAGTTTTTAGTTATTCAATTGTATGTTCACTTCAAATAAGAGAAGCATGTATATAGTCTAATTTTTTTATAAATATTTCAATTTATAGGTTTTTTTAAAACTTTTTATTTACTTTTTTAATTTAATTTGAAGTTTTAATCCAATTAGCATTAGTAGAAGTGGCTTTTCCTAGAATATTAATAGGTTTTAGCAATCTGGGTCAGGTCGAGTATGGGTCGAGTACGGGTCGGATTAGGTATGGGTCACTAGATTTACACTACAAGAATATGGGTCAAAACATGTTAAATAGGTCAAATATAGGTCGACCCATTTTTGACCCGACCCACCCATTTGCCACCCCTAACTTCAGGAAACAATTGAGCGGTAGGGACCGCAGCATGTTCGCACAACTTTTGGATGATGCATCTGCATGAATTGTAGTGGGATATAGTAACTAGTTAATTGGTGATTTATTTAACCAAGATTTGCCCTAGTGGCCACCCTTCCAACATGTAAGGGAGAAGTGGAGGGTTTGAATCCCCACCTTCTCGGGGGGGAGGGGGTTGGGATAAGGACGATTTAGTTTCAAGTGTAGGTTTCGACTCCCCTCGCCTTGCAAATAAGTAGGGCAAAAGTTTGAAAGTGAGAATTAGAGTAGGAATGAAGTAGGGTTGACAAAAAAAAATTGGTGATTTATTTAAATAAGTGGCCTAATTCGTGGTCAATAGCACGAGTTTACGGATTTTCGCTTTTAAGTGCCGGTGATGAAAAGCCCCATGAACTCAAGTTTTTATCGTAACTTAGTTTTGCAGTAATTTAGTTTTGACGGTTCAAAAGTGGAATATCTCCCTTTAGATAATGGGAAAAGTACAAATATAAACTGATATCAATTCATTCCCAAACTTTTTAGTGAGAGCAATTTAGCCATAACCATTTTCTTATTACTATTTCTTTAGTTCATCGTGTGGATGCCAATGTCTTATGTGACACGGTTAGTACTAATGCGAAATTTTATTTTTAAATAATTTTTTCTAATTCTTTTATTAATTTTTCTTCTCTTTTTTCCTTCCCTTTTTCTTCTTTTCTCTTTTTTTCATTTTTCGTTATTACCCTTTGCCAAGGTTGCCAACTAGTGAGGGCGAGGGCGAGGGCACCCTTTGCTAGATCCAACGAGAGAAAATCTATGTGCCTAAAGAAGCAACTATGAGTGGAACAACGAGTCACTAGACTTAAGATGTGCGCCTAAACTCAAAAGTTTACGCAACAAGAGTTCCAAATTTGATTCGAGAACAAGTACAAGTTCTAAAGACGCATTGTTGAAACCAGATTGAACTATGTTGGGGGATTGGAATGTGCACAACAGAGTACAGGACCAGACCTAAAACTGATAGAAAAAGAGGAGGAGTGGAGAGGGAAAATTTTATGTATATTCATTGAATTGTGTACAATTACAACGATCCACTAATAGTTTAAGAATGAAAAGAAAATAAGGAAATAATGAACAAAGAATCATAATTTCCTATTCACTGAATCAATTACAAATTCACTTAATCAATTAGAATCGGCGCCACAGTCAGGATGTTTGATTATATCTTCAACACTCCCCCTCAAGCTGGTAGCCTGTAGATGTCATGGACACCTAGCTTGCTTCACAAGTATGCATGTTGTCTTTGACATAGTAGCTTAGTGAAGATATTTGCTAGTTGATCCAAAGTTCCAAGTCCCTTTGTTACAAGAACTCCCTTTGTGATCTTGTCTCGAGTGAAATGGCAATCAACTTCTATATGTTTTGTTCTTTTGTGATATATTGGATTTGTTGTCAATTTGAGTGTAGCATCGTTATCACAAAACAATTCAGTTGGTCCACTGACCTGTAATCGGAGGTTTAAGAGTAATCCTCGAATCCAAACTACTTCACAGGTAGTTTTCGCCATAGCTCGATACTCTGATTCAGTTAATGACAATGATACAATTGACTACTTTTTCGTGTTCCATTTCATGCAGAAACCAGTAATAGATCCTCTGGTCATCGGGCAAGTGGCATAATCTGTATCGCAAAATGATGTCATCTACATATTGCAATCGCGAGATAAGAATATTCCAAGTCCTAGAAACCCCTTAAGATATTTCAAAACTTTCAGGGTTGCATTCATATGAGATTGTTTTGGAATATGCATAAATTGGCTGTGTATTTATACCGCATAACATATATCATGTCTTGTCACAGTAAGGTATACCAATTTCCCAACAAGTCGTTGATATCCTGATGGATCTTTGAGCAATGGATCCTCAATAAATTGAGAGGAACTCATATCATACTCATGAGTAGTCAGCTTGTTGTTCTATTCAATCTGTATGATGGCTGGCTTGCATCCTAACAATCATGTTTCTAAAATGATTTCTAGGATGAATTTCCTTTGGCTAAGACCGATACCTCTATTAGAACGAGCGATCTCAATACCAAGGAAATATTTGGGAAGTACCAAATCCTTGATATGAAAGGTAGAGTGCAAATATTCTTTGAAGTTTGCAACATGAGAGTCATTATTTCCCATCACAAGTAAATCATCAATGTATATCAGCAAATAAAGTGATGAATTACTTGCATTCCATGTGAATAGGGTATAGTCGTGTTTAGAATGTTGAAATCTTGCATTGGTTAGTACAAAAATGAATTTGGAATACCATTGTCTGTATAGCCGTTTCAATCCATATAGGGATTTGCGTCGATGACATACGTGAGACTCTCCCTGTCTACATAATCCCTATGAAAGCTCCATATATATTTCTTCATCTAAATCACCATGAAAAAAAGGCATTGTGGACATTCATTTGGTGCAGCTACCAATTACGAATAATGGCAATGGATAGGAAGGAGCAAACAATGACTTCCTTTGCAATGGGAGAGAAGATATCATGATAATCAAAACCTTCTTTTTGTGTAAATCCCTCAGCCACCAATCGAGCTTTGTAGTGTTCAACAGATCTATCTGCCTTAAACTTGATTTTATAGACCCATTTACATCCGATCGGTCTCTAATGTGGAGGCAGTGGAACAATGTCTTAAGTATGATTCTCCATTAGCGCATTAAGCTCTGATGCCATTGCACATTGCCATTGAGGATCATGTGATGCTTCATGAAAAGAAGATGATTCCTATTCTTCCGAGGGATGGCTAATGCAACACATGTGTTTTGATGACAGCCGATTAAAGGAGACATATGAAGAGATAGGGTATTTGGTACCGCAATGCTAAGCAAATGTAGTCATTGGTCCATGTAAGTGGGCTCGTTGTCGTCTAGAACACCGGGGTGGATCAACTACTATGTGATCTGGTGCTGGAGAAGTTACTATATGGTCAGGTGAAGCTGTAGCTGCAGGAACTTCCTCAGATAACACCCGTGATATTGCTAGGGACCCACCTTTAGATGATGCTGGAGAAATTTATAGCTCTTTTGGAACTAGTATGGATTGTTCTTGGGCAACAAATAAATATTGCAAATCCATTTATAAGTCTTCTTCACATAGAAAAGGGTGTCAACCTTCTAATGACGAAGTCACAGAAAATATCATATCTTTGAAGGGAAAGATATCCTCATGAAAAATGACATCCTTGCTTATCTGTAGAGATTTCCATGACTATATCCTTTCTGAAGCAGAGGGTATCCCATGAAGACACTAAGTAGCACAATGACCCATTTTATCCATATGACCCACATTTGTCGCATAATATAAACAACCAAATACTCGAAGATGATCATTTTCTAGTTGTTTGTTGTATAGCATGTCAAAAGGAGTTTTGCCACCAAGAATTCTAGTTGGCATATGATTAATTAGATAAGCAGCTACGACCGCACAATCTCCCAAAAAATACTTAATGCACAAGCTACTTCTAAGAGATGTCTATGCTTATCCTCAACAACTCCATTTTGTTGTGGAATGTAAGTACATGAACTTTCATGGAGTATCCCATGTGAAGACAGAAATTTGATGCAATCAAAAGTGAAGAATTCACACCCATTATCTGTAAGAATTCATTGCATAGATTGATCGAATTGATTTTTGACTAAAAAAATGAAATTTGATAGATAAGCAAAAGTTTTGATTTTTTATTACATAAGATAGACCCAAGTGCCCCATGTATAATCATCAACAATCGTAAGAAAGAAACGGAAGCCATCACGATGATGGGTATAATAAGGACCCCAGGTTTCCATATGAAGCAGTGAAAATGGTTGGTCAGCTCGAGAAGTACTTATAGGAAAAGATGCCCAAGACTGTTTAGCTAAGGGACATACTAGATATTTAGGATGAGGAAAATAAGCACCATGACCCAATCTCTTATGAAAAAGGATATTTTTATTTCTACTGATAGTATTACAAGAAATGCTTTTATTTAACAATTCTAAATCTCCCGAGGAATCAATCTAGAAATATAGTCCTTGTGCAATACTACTCAAGCCCATCAGTTTGCCAGTCGAATAGTCCCGAAAGAAACAATTGTCGGAACTAAATATAGCATGACATGAATTATCTATGCAAACCTTTGGAATAGAGAGTAGGTTGAATTCAAAATCAGGAATGTATAAGACATTCTTGAGGACAAAGTTCAAACCAAGATAAACAATTCCAATCATGGTAACATAGATGAAGTTTCCATTGGGAAGACATACTAATATGGGGGATTATGAACCTTTTTTTTTCACATGAGAAAATAAATGCTTATTGCAAATTATGTTGTCACTAGCCCCCTGTATCGATTATTCTTGCATTGACTGAAAAAAAAAAAAGTTCTCCTTTTGAAGAAAGGTACCTGAGGCCTTGTGTTTTTATTATTGGTTTTCAACTGTTTTAGGATCTGGACAATATGTTGATATTGATCCTGAGTAATTGTCCATTGTGCCTCCTTGGTTTTTTTGTGGCAACCTAATAAGCTGAGTATTCTTTTTTGTTTTTATCAGTAGGCTTCATGTGTAGTTTCCAACATGTCTCAACAGTATGGTGTAGGGTTTGCAATATTTGCAATAATTATTTTTGAATTTACCATTTTGCCCATCGACCTTTCCTGATGATGCCGATTAAAGTGAGTCATAGGATCCCTTGTAAGCAATAGTAGATGTGGCCTGATAAGGGCCCTCCGATCCGATCAAGTTTATGGGCAATCCTGAGCCGTTGATTGCCACATGCGATCCCGAGCTGTCCATCATGCCGCATGATCTTGAGCCATCCATCCCCATCTCCTAATCCATACCGTTCATTATCAAGCAACAATCTCAGCCATTCACATGTGGAACCCTAGGGTTCTCTTTGGTCCTTCTAGCCAAAGCCATAGAGCCCATTTTTGGGTATCCGGCGACTTCGACAACTCCGCCACTTCCTACAATAGCCGTCAAGTGAAAAAGCCACGAGACTCATGCCTTCTTCCCCTTGGGGGTGCTCAGCTGCGTCAAGACACTAACTTTCTTCTTGGACAGCCAAATGATATATGTGGCCGAGCGGCGATGGAGGGTCCATCACAAGAATTTGGGATCTAAATGCCGAATAGGACTCTTTGAGGATGAGTAAAAATCTTGTGGATTTCTCTCGTTCTTTCATTTCTTTATACTACCTGCTCTCAGGTCCTTGCACATGTTCTTTGGCCTCCTCGAGTTCATTCCATAGGGTAGAGAAGCAGTTGAAGCAAGTGGTAATCGAGAGGTTCCTTGCTTCATTTTTGTCAACGCTTAGGTGATTGTGAAGAGTTTGGCTTAGTCGAGACGCCAACAATCTCTCTGATATTGTCCCATAATTGCTTCGTGTCTTCAATTGGTGGGAGTCGAGCCACGATGTCAAGGGCAAGACAATTGCCGATCTATGTACGTACTAACTGGTTGCATCTACACTAGTGTCTCTGGTTGCGTTCACTGACCAAAAGGAGATAGATCTGTCAAGGAAGGTATCCTTATCTTTGTTGACAAGTGCCTACCGGAGATCTCGAGCTCAAGTTGTATAATTGTCCAGTCCAATGAGTCGGAGGTTGATGAGAAGAAGTTTTGGTCCGTTGGTCAGCGAAGTATAAAAGGGATAGCTCGATTCAGGGCGCTATCACCGCTGATGGGGAAAACATGCGGCATGAATCCAGGCAAGTAAATCAGGTGGGGATTTGTCCCTTGACCAGGTATCGATTCGAATCTGTGACCCAGATTCGGCTTACCTGAATCCCCAATTGGGTCGCTCTCATCCGATGCAAGAAGCAACAATCTCTATTGGGCTGATTTTCGAGGCCCAAAAAGCTTGCTTCTCCATATGGGTGTTGGGCCCACGCCTGTCCTGGCCCAGTGCCCCACTAGGCTTGGACGGGGTACCAGTGCACTGGCTAAACCACGGAAGGCCACTTAATGGACCCAGGGATTTTGCCTGCAGTAGGAAGTTGCTCCTCGACAGATGGTCGTTCCTCTTCGGGCAAGATGGTAACATCTGACAGCAATGGGGTTTGATTTTGCGGAGTCTCCTCCGTCGAACTCTCGATGTTCTTATCTTTTGCCATGGTAAAAAAAATTTGAATTCCCGATCGCTTTGCTGATTTGTTTTGAAGTTTAAGGACTGCAACAACACCCTAGGACAAAAAAAAAAAAAAAAAGTACACACACACACAAAGGCAATTCTGGATTTTGCTGAAGCCAGGCCAAGATGAAGAGTTACTTTGATACCATGACAGAAAATGAGGAGTGGAGAGGGAAAATTTTCTGTATATTCATTGAATTGTGTACAATTACAACGATTCACTTATAGTGTAAGAATAAAAATGAAATAAGAAAATAATATCCAAAGAATCATAATTTTCCATTCGTTAAATCAATTACAAATTCACTGAATCAATTAGAATTGGCACCATAGTCAGGATCTTCGATTATATCTTCAACAAAAACAAATGTGACGCCCCACCACCGTGATTCAACCTCAACGTCCTTGCATCCTGCTCCTGGGTGATAATCGGCCTCCATCTGAAAACCGCTGCAACGACCGTCGCACCTCTCTTGTACTTCTAACTCTCTCAAAGAGGGTGCACGCATGTTCGTGCTCCACCCTCATCCTGCCATCCAAATAGCGAGTAGTCAATGCCAAAGGGTGGGAAGGGCATCCCGGCCTCACCCTCGGCGGCAGCCGCAACCTCCGCTGGTTGGCGATTGGCTAAGGGTAATAAGGAAAAAAAGAAAAAAAATAAAAATTCGAAAAAAAAATCATTTAAAAATAAAAAATGTCAATATTAGCACTAGTGACGCCACATACCAATGTCAGCAATTTTCAGTTTAAATTGGCCGAATAGACTAAATTGATATCAATGTGAAACTGTTTAAAATTAAATTGATTAAATTGAAAATTTTAGAACTAAATTAGTATAAATGCAATAGGTTTATAGCTTTTTTTAGTACTTCTCCCACCAAATAGCAGTACAAATAAATAAGAGGGAAGATACATATTTTCACAATCATGGTTTTTCGGGTTCACCATGTTGCATCGCACTTCGACTACTTCCTATCCTCTATGATTGTCTTGCCTAAGTTTAGTCAAAAGCACAAAAAGACAGGACGAACAAAGGTCACACATACATTACAATAATTGACTTTATTATTCATTGGATATAGGTCGTACATAGTGAAAATCTTTCAGACCTGATTTTGACGTTGAGTTTGCTTTATGATAGAGATAGATTAATTGGTAAATAAATAATGGCAGGGAGGTCTGCTTCCAGATTTTGTCATAATAGTTTGGATTATCATAAGAATAATAATTTGTCATGAACCATAAGATTTTTAAAGAATGAACTCCATAATAATTTATAATTTTTTACTTTTTATGATCCCAAATATACTGTTATTATATATATATATATATATATATATATATATATATATATATATATATATATTCTCACGGTAGATTAAAAAGTATAATTCAATCATTTCTATATGCTCCCTCTCTCTTCCTAGAGTAACAACTCGCACCCTCTCACAAAAGTCACAATACTGTAGTGTTCGCTCTCCTTTATACTTTCCCATGGAAGCACTCTAAGAACGTGTTTGATAACTATTATGTTTTCAAAAGTAATTTATAGTTATAAATTACTTTTCTTTTTATTCTGTTCCAAGAAACAAATTCTAAACATTTAAGGCGTTTAGTAATCTGCGTCTAGCACCTACCTCAAAATTTCTAATCCAAACCATTTTCTTCTAATTTTTGAATGATTTTTTTTTCTTCTTCTTTTTTTCTTTTCTTTTATCTTCTTCCTCAGCCGATCGCCGGCCTTGGGATGAGCGGCAACCGGCTAGATGAGGGCCAACGATCCCAGCGAGGCTGCGCCTCGTTGGCCGAGCTTTGCTGACATTTGGGTGAGATGTGGCCGAGCCCGGCTGGGTTGGGCAAGGCTCAACGTCACCCGGATTTGGTGAGGTTGAGCCCCACCGACAACTAGGCGAGCTCGGCCTCGCTAGATCCAAGCAAGGTCGAGCCTCACCCACCCAGCTAGGGCTCGGTGGAGCCTCACTCGGCTACGTGAGGCTCGCCAAAGGTTGGGAGAGGCCCAAGCGAGGCTCGATATTTACCAAACAGATTTTGTTCCAAATCTACTCTCGGGAATAAAAAAACAGAATTAAACAATATTTGGTCGGTTGTCAAACACGCCCTAAGTCGAGACTTGCTGGCATCTTGTGGGCTTGATCTGAAACGCCTACACCAATTCATTCTTGTTGCTATACATCAACACTTGCGGGTCGAGGACTCCTTCTCCTTCCCCTTCTTCAAATTCTGATTCGTATTTTTCATAGAGAAATCTCTGATCAACGATAGAACAAGATCCATTTTGCATTGCGTGCTTAAGAGGGAACTTGTTGAATGTAAGAACACAGATCAATGCCTAAGCGTATCCACATACGAAACAGTAATAACTGTGCTCTTCCGCCATAGTTTGTGACACGGCAGACTTAAAAGACACGTTCGCTTCTATTCCATTCCACCATGATCTGATGATCATCACTCTGTCAACTACAACCAGTTATAATCTTTGCGGGTTGTTACTTTTGCCACTATCTTGGAGGCATTTGTGAGTGTCACCATCCCCACCGCAGTCAAAACCACGTTTCACACAGCCGCTGCCATCACTGTGCTTGAGTACTGGAGCGGTATATGATTTTGGCACACGGGCATCACAATTGCCAAATCAACAGTTGACTCAGTTGCCGCGGGCACATAGCATTTGAGGTCTGTGGCACCAAGGCTGTTGCTAGCCTCGAGTACAGGGGTAGTTTGTGATTCGGATGTACAACAATCGCCATCGCCTTCACAACAATTGTTGCCATCAGAATCATCAACATGGACGTGGCAATTAACACAGTTGCCAAGGGAGCAAAGTCTGCACTCAGGATGCGATTCCACTCCGTTGTGGTAGTCGCAAGTCTCAAATACAGGGGCGGCTTGTGATTTTGATATATAGCCATAGCCATCGCCAAGATCCAATCCAACTCCGCCATGGCTGTCGCAATACTTCAAAAATTGAATACTCTTATGCTCCTGCTCAGACAATGCAACGCAAGAACTTCAGTGATCTGTCAAAGAAAATCATAGACCGTTCAAGCTTAAAGAAGCACGGTATTTATTCAAGCACATGAGATTATTTATACCGCAGTAAAATGGTTTTATAACCGACCACAGTTCTAGCAATCCATAATTGGGTCTCTGTTGCCTAATGGTAGAATACAAAGCAACACAAAACAATTATGAGTTCAACCAGCAAGTATGTCTAATTGAAGATTTTCTGGGATGCAATCAAATGTTTGCCTTTTGAAGAGACTCAACAATTCAGCTTTTTCCGCTAACTTTGGCATATGAATCCTGTTGAGCGAAGAATACAACTTAAAAATGAACTTCATATTTCTTGAAAGGCCAAAATCTGAGTTTGCAAAATTAGATCAATTTCTCTCCAACATTAGATATTCTTACCACTTTGGAACAGGATCATCACCAAAGTAACACCCTAATACAATAGTCAGGCATGACAATTCCAAGGCTGTCCACATCTTTCTGGATGCCTAGCGCTGGATAATTACACTAGAGCAAAATTCAGGCAGCACCTGAAGCTTCTTGCAGTTACGCAATTCAAGCATTTGGAGATTTGAGAGGCAACAAATGCTCTCAGGCAAGTGAAAAATTCGGGTATATGATAATTTCAAAACTCTCAAAGAGGATAATCCTGCAAGATCACAGTCCATCTGAATCTCCAAATTCCAGCAGCGAGAAAAATCTATCTCTTCCAACTTTGGCAGATTTTGTATTGCTTCAGGAAATTTCCCTATGCGAGTAAATTCCATCTTTAGCACTTTCAAATTGTCCAAATGCTTGACTGAATGGGGCAATTCGTCAACTCCCGTGTTTGACAGGTCCATAAACTGCAGTTCCTTGAGCTTTCCAGTGGATCGTGGAATTTCAGTTAATTTCTGACAGCTCCTTAAAGATAGGCATCGAAGTTTCTTCAGTGACCCAATGGAAACTGGGAGGGTCTTTATAGCAGCTCCATCCAGTGCAAGATTAGAAAGAGATCGTAAGTGATCAATCTCATATATTTGTTCTAACCTTTCACACTTGCAAGCACTGAGAGTTTCAAGTTGTTCCATAGAACCTTCTCGGAAACGAATTGTATCAATAAAAGTCCCATCGATCACAAGCTCTTTTAAAGCCTTCGCGAAACCCAGATCTGGCAACTGGTCCAAATTACAAGACTTCATATTTAAGGAAACTAAGCTGCTTAGATTGCTAATGGATGGGCTAATCAAGGATAATTTGGAACAAGCTTCCAGAATCAATCTTTCTAGTTTAATTGGAGCAGGGAATTCTGGAGATTCAAGTAACTCAGGACACCCCGTTAGGTTCAAAACTTTCAATTTCTTCGCCTTCTGCAAATCAATGAGACAATAAAAGAGAATGAGTTCTTGAAAATCGTATGATTAACAAGATTAAAATAAATGTAATTTCTACCTCTCTTATCAGCTCCCAACCTCTCCAACCTTGATTTATCCGGCTCCATGACAGATCAAGAATGAGCAAGTGTTCAACATTGAAATAAGGAAGTCCCAAGGTCTTTTCAGGGCATACTTGCCAATCCAACCATCTTAAATTTGGAAGAAGATTCTGAAGATTGCCTTCAATATTTGCACAGTCCAGTTTAAGGAACCTCAAATTCCAGAGAGGATAAAATGCTTCGCACGTGAAACAAACGTCAGTTCCATGATCAAACATGATTCCAAGGGCTTGAACCTTTTCAGTGCCCTGTGAATTAGACAAAAGTTAGCTGGATGAAAAAACCAACAAGAAAACCTGGATAATGATCATTTCATTTTCTCATCTGAGTTAAAATTAATGATTGTAAGATGAATAAATCGAAAAGAGCATCAACTTTGTCCACTCAAGGAATCATTTGTTGTCCTTTATTTACCTTCCTTTCCTTTAGCATGGCTAATGCTTCCTTGTGATTCCACAATCTGCTTCGCCTGCAAGGTTCTTCGGGGTTCTCCTTCTGTACTATGTCCCTACCAAAGTCTCTTAATTGGTCATGCATCCACAGCTCGTTGTTCTCTCCAACTTTAACCAAAAACCTAACAAGAAGAGCTTCAATGCCCTCGTGAGGGTAAAATTCACAGTCCTCCCACATGTAAATGGCAATTCTCTTATCTTTGCCAATAAAAAAACATGCTATATCCAGGAATATCTTTTTCTGATTTTCATCTAAATCTTCATAACACATCTTCAATACTTTTTCAACTTTCTTGTGAGGAGCATGTTTGAATTTCTTCAATGTATCTTCCCACACTTCTTTTGATTTTGAAAATAAGAAAGAACCCACCACTTCAAGAGCTAAAGGAAGCCCACCAGTAGCTGTTATAATGGCACTCGAAAGAGTATGGTCAATCTCTCTGATGAAATCCTTACCAAATGCATGCTTACAAAAAAGTTGAAGAGCTTCACCTTCTTCCATTGCCTCAACCTCGTATTTTTGATCTGCTACTTTGACCTTTGTAAGAACATCTTGCTTTCTAGATGTCACAATAATTCTGCTTCCAGGACCATAATCTGTAAGCTCACCCGCAATCTGAACAAGCTGTTCAGGGTCACCCACGTCATCAAGAAAAATGAGAACCTTCATATTGCTGAATCTGTGTTTGATAAAGAGCGTAACCTCATCAGAAGTACCGAAACCTTGACTCCCCTTATTTACTAGTTGAGAAACTAAATCAATTCGCAAAGTCTTAAGCCCTGCCACCTGGGTATACCTTTCTTGAACATTCTCGAGATAGGCAAAACCATCAAAGAGATGGTAGAGTCGGTTGTAGACAACCTTTGCAAGAGTAGTTTTGCCAACCCCAGGCATACCACATATTGCAACAACACATTTCTTGTGGCCAAATGTTTCAACAGCTTGTCCATCACAAAAATCAACATTAAGCTTCCTCATAACCTCTTCTACATGACGGTTGATCCCAACTAGATATTCAGTCACGACTAGGCCACGCTTCTTTAATCGTTGCCAGACATCTGAGACGACTAGCTGTATAAGCTTGCCATGATGCCTGCCAATGTAAGTAATGAGAGACAGCTATGATGATATGCACTAAAACTATGTACTAAAAAAATGACTGGACAGTAGACAAAAAGTAAGGATGCGAATGGTAACGTTTCTATTCTTTTTTGTTCTAGGAACAGAAACAAAAAAAAAAAATGTTTTGTTCCG
The DNA here is from genome assembly GCF_016545825.1 of Eucalyptus grandis. NCBI lineage: Eukaryota > Viridiplantae > Streptophyta > Magnoliopsida > Myrtales > Myrtaceae > Eucalyptus > Eucalyptus grandis. The sequence goes on from NC_052614.1 coordinate 53,509,270, forward strand.
AGGGGAACAATTTTGAACAAAAGAACACATTTGGTAACGTTTGTTCTGGGAATAAAAATAAATAGAAACACGTTTGGTAAATTTTATTCTTTTTTGTTTCTTTTAATTTTTTAAACATTTTTATTTTATTTTTCATTTTTTCCTTTCTTTTTTATTTTTTCTTTTTTCGGCCGGTCACCGGCCTCCGGCGACCGGCCGACGGGGTCGGCAGCCTCGCCCAGCCACGGCGAGGCTCGCCAGCCCTCGCGAGGCCAGCCAAAAAAAAAAGAAGAAAAAAAGAAGAAAAAAAGAAGAAGAAAAGAAGAAGAAAAGAGAAGAGAGAGAAGAAATTTTTGTTCTTTTTTGGTTTCGAAGAAGTGTTTTTTTCTCCAGAAACAACTTTTTTGTGTTTCTTTTTTGCTCCAATTTTGTTCCGGGAACAAAAAAAAAAAAGAACCGAAACGCAACCAAACGTTTCTGTTCTTTTTTTGTTCCGGAACAAAATCCGTACAAAAGTGTTCAAACGTTTCTTTGGAGCGTTTCCATGCACGCCCTAAGATAGGGAAGGTTGACTTAAGACATGGCAATACAATGTATGAAAACACAGAAGGCACCAGCTAAACCATAGTTGTTCATTTACTAAATGATATCAAAGTCGATTTATCATAGCATTGGTTATAGTTAAGGATAACAGAAACTAGGATATTCTTCTAGAAGTTCTTTTATGGTCTATAACTGAATGCATATTTGGTGAAACAGTAAGAAAATCACGCCAAGACTAATCCCTTGGAGGTATTCAGTGGAGTATTGAGTATTGACTATATGATCTATGAAATAAGTAGGCTTATTTTACTTAGACACGATCATATAAGTATCTATTGTGTACCCCGGGTTTTACTTAGGAAACTCTAATCTATTGATCTAGAAGTGTAGAACAAACATTTTTGACATTCCTGCTTATACATAGGCTGCATACAGTGGCGACTTTTGAAGAATGGACACATTTAGGATGTTCAGAAGGCCCACAGGAAATCAGATACGACAGCATTATATGATAAGAATTTTGGACTCTCTCTGGGGCTATTGAAGGTCTCACAATTCATGAATAGTGATCAGCTTAACCTGCAACAATATCTTAGACGTAACAATCTTTTCCATGAATGTATGGACTGGGAGCGCATTTTGCTCAAGGTAGAGCTATGTAGTATAAGACGAGCAGCAGAGATTGGATTACCCACCATTCATTTCAGCCAAGTTCAACCCTCTTACTTCTCCAATATCTCGGAGAGCCTTCTTCCACGCATTGATCCTCTCTCTACCAATTCCCTCATTCTTAACAAGTTCATAAAAGGACTTCCCAAAAGAACCCTTAAGGTGTTTTACATCAGAGCAATCGACATCATAGAATATGGGAATGATCATTTGCTCTTTGTTCTCTCTGCACTCTAACATTTGCTGCAGCTCCATGAGACAGCTTTTGCTTGAAGCATAATCCTTGGAGATGATGGGTATGGCTATCTTCGACTGCTTGATCGCCTCAGTGAGTGACAGCTTGATCTTTCCTCCAACAGGGAGCTCTTCATTGTCTCTGAAAACACTGATCCCCTTTTCTGTGAGGCTGGTAAAGAGGCAATCTGTGAATCCCTTCCGGGTATCTGGCCCTCTGAAACTCAAGAAAACTTCGTAACTTCCCAAAAATGTGACAAAAGTAGGTGCAGATTTTGGCGATTCGCATGATTCCTGTCAAACCAAGGGACCAAACTTTATCCCGTAACATGTATATTCCTACCTAGAGGAGCTGAATGCCCAATTGTTTGCTCCTCATCAAAAGTAAAAAAAAAAAAAACAAGAGAGAGAGGGAAATTTCCAAGTCAAATGACAATGCATAGCATAACACTCACATTACCGAGCGAAAATCCAAAGGCATCCAAACATCTTTCTATTCTTAGAAGAGGAAAAAAGGAAAATCTCAAAGGAACTCAACAAAGGTTATCTCTTATTTCCAAGCATTTTCCGAACAAACTTATTAATTGGGAAAACAAATATACTAGACGATCGTTTAAGTTGAAGAGGTCCACCGAATGAATTAGGAAGAACAAACACATGCGAAACCAGTGTTCAAAGAACTAAGCTAAGTGCTGAAATTAGACATTCGATGCCGACACCAACCGCGTTTCTTCCGCCCTACGTATTCAAGGACCGCCGCGGTGATCGAAGCCAACAGAGCTTGGTTTGACTTCCGGAGAATGCACGAGAGCGCGACGAACAGGAACGCCAGTTTCAATGCACACGACGCCCACTCCATCTCTCTCTCTCTCTCTCTCTCTCTCTCTCTCTCTCTCTCAGAGACAAGGCGCGAGCAGGAAGACGGGAAGAGAGAGTGGGAATACGATCGACAAAGCCAAGCTCTTCTCTGGCTGGCGCGATCCTATAGACTTCTCCAGTTATGCGCACGGGAGTTTCTCCATTGGCTCCGGGTATCATCAAGTCGACGATATTGTGACTAAATCTCAGCCGTCCATCGTCCAATCTTGCCACTTTTTACTCGTTTAACTAATCGCCGGCCGATGGGACGCACAAAGTAATACGTTAGAAGCGATAGAGCTAATTTTGACCACGCCTCTATGACTAAAGCCACTCAATTTTTCAGTGGATAGGCAATAGCACCCTTTCGCACGTGATTCCCTCAATTGAGTTTCAAATTTACACTCAGTTGCTATTTAAAAAACATGGAAACGGCCTATTCTTCATCGCTGCTCAGCATGTCCATTCTTGGTGCCTCCTATCTCAACAACTCAATTTTGTGTTGAATTTGTTATTTGTTGATTAGTCTAAAAAAGAAATCGTTCTTCTTATTAAATCAAGCAAGTGATGATTTTGTTATGTTGTTGATGAGATACTTTTACATTGAATATATAAAAAGATATAAGAGTATCTAGAAGTACACCGAGAATAATGATGTAAAAAAATTATACGCATTAAGACATGTGATAGCTTCCTTTGTGACACTTTATCAATAATATTAGATTTTTGCAATCTAAATGAATGAGTCATTCTAAAAAAATTTCTTTAGTTTATGCGGATTTAGATTTAATTATACATTATCTTTTTATCTTTTTAAATTTTATCATTGGGAAATGTAATTGTAATTTTATTTTATTAATTTTTTTACGATGGTATTTTTTTTTTATTTCATTTAGTCACCTCAACTTATGTATATCAAAGACAACTCATATAAAAAAAATTTAATGATGATGTGCGCAACAACAGAAAAAAAAAAAGTTGATAAATATATAACTGTGTTAAAAAAGTTGCTTATACTAAAATTTTCTTGGACTTTGCTTGACGAGTAACCATAAATTGGCTTGACATGAAAAAGAAATTAACTAGGTCATGAACTTTATCTTTATATGTTTTCGAGAAACTTTAAGGTCAAATTAACTGATTTTATGCAAGCGCGATCAGAAACTCCATTGTACATGCTCGATAATAAAATTAAATGAAATGTAAACACACTATGTTACCAATAACTTGTGATATTTAAAGTTCTGTTTAGTATATTGCAAGTCTAAAATGAATAATATGTTAACTGTAATCTTGAAGTAACGAGAAATGTGAATTTAACATGAACTTTTATTTATTATTTTATTCACTGATCTAAATAATTTAATAGAATTAATTGTACTTCAAATTAGCAGTTATTTAATAAGAAAGTAAATCGTTGCTTAGTTTCAATATATTTCTTTTAAATTAAGTGAATTTTGATGAAATTTGTCTATATTTGAAACACGATACTTTCTCTTTGGCTATTATTCAAATAAAAACTAATAGACCATAGAAGTTTGGGAGTTACAAAATAAACAATATTATTTGATAATATTCTTCTCTTTATTCAATTTGTGAAGTTTCAACTAAATAATATATAGAAACTTGGGGATGACAAATCAACAAACTAATGCTGAAATTTGAGTCAATCATTAAAAAAAAAAAGTGAAGTGCCACGTGACACATGAAGAAACATCCTCTCGGTTCTAATTCTAATTATGCACAATTGATTTCTTTAGATGTTTTGGCCCTCCTAATCTGACTTTTATTTGATGTGTAACACTTGAAATCTTTCAAAAGACATAAATAGTTTCCTGTGGAATAACGTTGAATTATTTTCGCAAACTAGTCAAAATTCAAGATTTTGCAAATGAAAAGTCATAAGTGCTTTAAAGAAAGTTACCACTCAGAATAATCTTATGGATTCTGCCAACAAGTATGGTGAAATTAACAGAATATACTTTCAAGTGACTTTTTCTTTTGTCTGGTCCTATCCTATATCTCCTAAATATATTAAATAGGACTTGACTATTAAATATGTCCTTTTAACGTTGTCGTTAGCCAGTGTCCTAAAAGCCGTTAAGAAAGGGTATAAAAGTCACGCATCCTAACCGTATTAAGCGGCAAATTTCCCTCTCTTCCATCTCTCTAGCTCAGAGACTCTGTTCACCGGTAGTTTAGTTTGGTATAAATGTCTGGCTTCAATTCAATTCCTCTCTCTCTCTCTCTCGCAATTCTCTTTCAGTTTCCATTTTTGAAGTTTCAACCTCTCTTGAGCTCGCGATTTGTGTATGTTCGAGTCAAGTCTATCGTTTCGTTAACCAATGTGAGGGTGAGTCTTTCGTTTCGGTTCTTGGTTTTCATGCTTTTGGAACATTCGATAGTTTCCGAATTGTAGTTGGTGGTCTGGAACTTGGTTTTGACGTCTCTTTCGCGTCTTGTGAGTATGGATGATGAATAATCGTAGCATATGAAGAAGATGGTTCGTTAATGTCAGTAGACGATGGCGACGATTGAGGCATGATTGGTTTGGTGTTTCCTGCCCCTGCAGCTGAACAGGAGGTGCATGGAAGCTGGTGAGATATGGCGCCCAAGGTGAAGGAGGATGAGAGACTCGAGAGGATTATCCGCGGTCTCTTGAAACTTCCCGAGAACCGAAGGTGTATTAACTGCAATAGTTTGGTATGATCTCTGTTTCTGTGCGATTTCGTCTCATGTTTCCTAATTGTTGAACCTGCTCAGTATGTCCACATGGATACCGATTGTGCATCGTCCCCGTTTTCTGAATGCACAGAAAATGCTTAGTTAATCCAATGATTTGTTCAGATTTCCTCAAATTCCTTCGACAGCAATCATGATCACCAATCGCTTTAGGGAAATGCCGACATTGTTTACTAGGACTTTGGGGGTTTGGATAATCATAGTATGCTATACACCAGAAAAGAGACAGAGTACCCACAGAAATTTGTCTCTATCCAATTATGGCGTACACAGGAAACTGGTTCCCGAGACAAAAATGGAATTTGTTGTCATTACACTTGACGAACCATGGCCATTGTCAAGCTCCACTGTTCCTTCGTTAGAAGTCGGCAATGGATGATTTTGTTTACAGAGCTAAATGTTGATAGTATCCCTCCGTTTTTTTTTTTCATATTTTTGGACTCACATGAGCATTGACAATTATAATCTGTATGTCAATCCACCATATTGGTATTGAGACATTTGCTCTGTTGCAGGGACCGCAATATGTTTGCACCACTTTTTGTACATTCGTCTGCATGAACTGCAGTGGGATACAGTAAGTAGCTAGACAGACTCATTTCTTCTTGTACATGCATTGATTTGATTTAGTGTCAATTACATACGGTGTGGTTCGTGGACTAGTTGATCGCGGGTTAGTTTGGCATAGGCTTGCATATCCGGAGCCATAGCCAGCTTATTTTTGCTGATCAATGATATGTTTTGACATATTGCAGCCGGGAGTTCACGCACCGGGTAAAATCAATATCGATGGCTAAATTTACTCCTGAAGAAGTGAGCGCACTTCAAGCTGGAGGAAATGAGGTGGGGAATTGTGTATGCAGTCTCTTTCACAACTTGGTGATTTTATTGTAGCTATCACGTCTTGTTTCTTACTCGTGTTCTGGGACTTCGTTTTAAGCGAGCGCGGCAAATATTTCTCAAAGAATGGGATCCTCAACGCCATTCTCATCCTGACAGCAGGTCTGCACACGCTTCTTGAATGTCGCTTAGCAATTATAGAAAGTAATATTGTCTGATACATGTATGTTCTTCCAGTAACCTTTATAAACTCCGGGATTTCATCAAGCATGTCTATGTAGATAGGAAATTTAGTGGTGAAAGAAGCGAGGAGAAGCTCCCGAGGCTGAGATTGGTGAGCTAACTAGTTATTCCTTGAACAAACCAAAGGTCTATGGTTTGCTTATGTTCTCTAATTTTATCTTGAACAAGTACAATGGAGTTTGCCTTGTGAAATCCGTTGATTTTAATGTCTTATATGCATGCAGACCAACAAAGAAGAGTCCTACACGAACAGAAGTTCTAATGCATATAGGAGTGCATCTGGAAGCCCCAGTTATGAGGACAGATATGAAAGACCTCATAGCGGAAGGTCTAGTCCAAGCGGACGAAGCGAAGATGGGATGTTAAGATATTATTCTGATGAAAGGAGAAGTCCAAGATATGCCCGAGAAATCTCGAGATACGGGGGTTATAGAAAGAGTCCTGTCCGTTTCGAGGTTGTTGATGACCGGTTTCGGGACGACGTGTTAGGAGATGGCAGGCGATCTCAGGGTCAAAGGCTTTCAAATGAAGAATCAAGGCGGGGAAGCAGGTCACCCGAGAATCAGAAGAACATGGATAAGTCCACTTCCACTGTAGCTCGACCCGCAAAGGAGACTTTAAGGGACAATGGTCTTTCCCGCAGGGCAGGTGAAACAAAGGAAAATTCTGATGGCTGTGCCAATGTCAAGGTATCCTAATTGCTTTGCGAGTTCAATTTACACTTCTCTCTCACTTCCAAGTAGCATTTGATTGTGAAGCTGATATTTAAATGTAAGCCTGCGACATATTCCTTCCTAGTTCCACGAGTGTAACATGCTCATAGGACTGTGTGGTATCACGTATATGGAAATTCAGGAATGGCACAATGAGATGATGGTTTATGATTAATGTTGCCAATGAGACAATACAATTGCAGCACGGTTTTTCCTTGTATTATTTAGCACCATAAAGACTTCTCTGCATGATATTCTGAAGAAGATTCAGCAGGTTTCCATAAACTTAAACTGTCAACGTTCATGTCCCGGGATCTTAATATATGCTCTGATCCCTGAGGTTTTTGTTGTCGCAGAAGGTTCGTTCATTAAATAATTTGGGCAATACTGACAGCAGTGCAGCGGAAATAAAAGAGGCCAAATCCCGAAGTGTGACTGAGATTCGTACAGACAAAAAGCCTCCCGATGCTTCAGCTGAAACTCAGAGACAACAAATGCCTTCCTCTACTGATGGAGGTAACTGGGCGTCGTTTGCCCCCCCAGCAAATGAGAAGGCATCATCAGCATCAAATGCAAGTACCCTGGAAATGTTGTTGCTAGAATTAACACCGGCAATCGTAACTGTCAGTAATGTGTCCGAAGGACTCAGCGACTACGATGCTCAGCCAACAGCATCTGTGAGCAACACTTCACCCACTGGCGCCTCCGATGTTCCTGCAGAACAAATATCAGCCCCAGCCAATGTTCCTGCAGAACAAATATCAGCATTAGCCAATGTTCCTACACAGCAAGCATCGGTCCTGGCTGATGATCCTACTACATCAACTTCTGTTGCCTCAAAGGAACATATTAGCGAAGAACCTCCCAAAGTTGCAGCCAAGAGCCAAGTTGACTTGTTAGAGCAGTTTCCAAGCACTCAGATGTATCAGCCTCCAGCCTCCCCTTCTAAGGATGAGAATTTTGCGGTAGAACAGAATGAATCACCGGTAATTTCAATGCATGTTTATCTGAAAAAGTTATGCAATCCTTGTCAACTTTGTCTTTCATTTTCTTGGTTACTCTGCAAGAGATGACATAGGAAAATGCGATGAAAATAACTGATTGTTGAAATTTATATCTTAGGGGTTCTTTTCATGTGATGCTTATATCATAATGATTATTACTTGTGTGTATATGCAGCCATTAACGTCACTCGAGCTTAATGTGCAAGGACCTTCCTGGGATTCATCTCAAACTGCCGACGCAACTGTCCAAGCGGCGAGCTCTGGTTTGGCATTGCAGAACCTTCCCACTGAGCCGAACCCCAGCACGAGAAAGGAACTTCCAGCTGTAAGCAAATTGAATATGTTTTCTTGACCAAAAAGAAGTTGCAATAGATATATGTTTTTTCAATTTATTCATATTCTTGCAGGACCTTTTCACTGCATTTTACACTCCAGCACCAGCACCAATTCAAGGCTGGCAAACAGCTAGACCTCATGTCATGGGCTTCAACATGCAGTCCTATCCTAACATGACGGTATCACCAGTTCACCACAAGAGTCAAGTAAAATCTTTTCTTCGACACTCACAGGTTACTCAAACGTTCTTTTCTAATATTGTTTTCCAGCCTATGCCCGCATACCCAACTTCTGCAAGGTCGACAAACCCATTCGATTTCGGTGATGGAACTGATCAACCTCAAGGGTCAGCGGTAGGCCCAACTTTCTGAATAATCACTCCCTTCTGTGGTTTTCCCATTGACACCTGCGCACTTACACCTTTGTCGATTATAATCTAAGTTGGATGAATTGGTTCGGCGGAGTGCTTCCAACAACGGGGAAATAATGAAATGATCAAAAGAGTGCTGCAACCTAATCAGTTCAAAACTCTCAGCAGTTTTATGAGTTTTTATAAACACTTACGCAGATAGACTGCCTAAAAAGCAAGGATGGGAGCACGTTACTCGTCTCCCACCAAGCTATTGAGCTTCCCATCTCGAGTTCATAACACGGACTAAAGCTCGGCAATTTTGAACACACTTTATTTATTGTAGTCTAGAGATATTGACATTGTTACTAGTCCAGTATAGATAAAATCCTCCTAATTGAAGGAATGACATCTGATCTGAAATGTTCTTTTACCCATAATACTAAAATGCCCTTGCTAGGACTTACGGTAGGAAAGTTTCATTGGAAACAGGAGAAATATGATTGATATCTAATATTTTTTTTCTGCTTGTTAACACGAAGTTTCCTTCCATGGAACCACTGCAAGGAGCACTGCCCATTGTCTCAGCTTCTTCTGGGTATGCACAAACTTCAAGCGAGGGTGCCCAAGCACCAGGAATGATGCTGCATCAGTCTCCGTCGTATGGATCCGATGTTGTCTCACCGTTTCAGTCACCTTCTTATGGAGCCTTGCCGATGGGTAAAATGATGATGGTTAATTTTGTGTAACTATTTTATTTAAATTGTACTACTGTTCGCTGATGTTCAATTCCGCCAGGTTTCCCCGTGGAGCAACAAGGGCAGGGTCATATGCCACCTTCAAGGTAAATTTGACTGATGGCTATTTACCTCAAGATTTTAAAGGCCTTAGGAAACTATCAGAATCTCATAAAGGGAATAAATAATCAATTTATTTAAATTCTTGAGAACTTTAGGCCCTATACGTATCTCTATCATCTCTCTCTTCTTTCAGTAGCATCAACCGGCAGGAGGCATTTTCGACTTTCCCTCTGCAGTCTCTCGGCGTGCTTGTTCAGAACTTTCATCTAGCAGTTATTCTCATTGCTTTTGTTTACCATTGCAGAGCTCATGGCTTTGGAGGTTATGGAACTGATTCATCTCCTTTTAGCTCCTTGAACACTAATCAACAGATGGCAACAAGCTACTGGCACCCACAGCCCCAAATTCTTTTCCGTCTTCAGGGGGAGGAAACCCATTCGGGTAGATTAACAATAGATCGGTCACATGACAGTCTTCTAACTTGCAGCTCTGCAACATCTTGGTAGGTGCTTCACCCTGCAGTCACTAATTGAAGGTCAGTTGAAACTGTCCCTGCAATCGATCCAAGTGTATATGCTTTGCCAGGAATTCTACAACTGGATTGTGGTAAATAAGTTAAACCACACAGTACCAACCCATATATTCATTGACAAGTTCAAATAGTTCCGTAACTCTACTCTGTAAATTTAGCAATCATCTCTTACCGACCGTCATTACCCAATGCTGCTTTGAGCTGTGATAAGGAGTTGCTTTGCCCAAGTAGAAACTGTAGCTCATATTCTCGGCTGTATGAAGGAGCAAGACAACTAGCATCTTAAACTTTGTGAAACATTCGACTAAATAAGGAATTTCATGCACGAATTCAAAGATCCGGTGATGCCATGTGAGGAAAGGAAGCAAACTTCTTGCAAGCAAATGGAAAGACGTAGTTCCGGTTTTCACTTCAATCAGCACGAAAGATTAAAAAAAGAAAAAGAAAAAAGAGGACGACAAAAAGAACATGCTAATGGAGAAGCACTGATAATATAATGCATTGAGGCTGCATATGGTGAAGGTGACAACTATGAATATTGCAATGCAAACCGGTAAAAGAAAATCAAAGAAAAAACAAGCAAATGAAACGATAGTGAAAATCGAGCACAAGCTGATGAAACACGCTCAAATCAAACACTTGAAAGATTAGTACTTGAGTACTTTATTCGGGAATTGCAGTGCATGAGACACAGAGAAGTGTTTAACGCAACCACATCTTTTAGTACGAAAGAACTCAAGGCGTTGCTGAGCAGGAACGAATACTAAAATTCCTCAACCTAAGTACCACATGAACCACAATTCCACAAAGAAACCCGAGCACTGCACTCAATCCAACGAGAGAAACTGCCGCACAGATCAGCATTGCAAAAGCCGCCTCCTTTGAATCCATGTCCCTGGCAGCCAAGGCCAGCTCAATCCCTGCAAACAAAAGCAGCACACCGAGCACACCGACAGGGAACTGGTCTAACACCTTCACTATAAAACTCTCAAGGACCAGACCAAGAATCAATTTAGTGGCTCCCAGATCGCCACGCAGCCGCCGCTCCTGCTGCCAAACTTGTATTGCCCTGCCAGGCCACCGGCCCCGTGGCAGCTTGGCATGGCCCCAACCAGCACCTGACCGCATTCATCAGCCTAACTGTGACCAACACTGACGCGGAGGAGAAGTCCTTGGGGAAGAGATCATACGACAGCTTGCACGCGGAAATAACCGAATTAAATATCGATAATTGTGCCTTTAATGAATCCCTCTTTCCAAGCATGCCTTGAAAGCTTCACAACTTCAATAGAGGATGGACCAAATTTAATGCCCCTGACCACTTTAGGTTCTCTGATGAAGGCCAGGACAACACCTAGCAGGAAGATAATGAAAGCTGATGGAAGAACCGTCATGATTCTCTTCCATTTTCTCTTCCTCATCGAGCTTTGATCATCGATGTCGTCACCCGATTCTGGTTTGCTTCGCCTCTCTTCACCAGTACCATTGATGATCACAATGAAACAAGCACAAACAATGGCCAACACCAGGCCATCCAACCCGAGCCATCCCCAGCCGGTTTCGACTTTGAGAAGTCTTGAACTTGCCGGATGTAATTCACAGCAGTCATCGCAAATGACAGTCCTTGCGAGAGCTGAATCCCCCTAACAACGGACAGAGGGATCATCCTATAAACAAGCTGCATCAACCTGGTCACGCCCAGGACGACAAAGATCGCACCGGTGCAACTCCCAGCAGCCATGACCTCGGGGATGCCAAAATCGGCACTCGATATCCCGACTGCTGTGATTGCCTTCATGGGCTGCACCGGCATGGGGACACCATATATGGCACCAGTGACCATGTCGTAGACGCTGGTGAATATCAGGTTCGTGCCGAGGTTGAGGTCCTTGGCCAGCGTCAAGGCCAGGACTACGGGGATGTACGTGCCCAAGTCGCCCATGGCTCCATTGATCTCACCCCATTTCGAGCGGATGGCCAAGTTGGTGCTGAGCTTTCGGGGCACGCCGGACGATGAAATGAACTTGGGTGTATTTGGATCGTTGGTGTTCGAAGGGCGCCCTCCATGGCTTTGACTATATGCTGTACTGCGTAGCGCCACCCGCAGAGGGGAAGACACAGAGAATTCGATGCTCTTCTGCGATCCACCTGTATGAGAAGCGTCTCTCCTTTTACCTCTGCGAAAAAGAGAGGACGTTATTGGGGGTGGCTGAACGGGTGCCGGCGGTTGGGATCTCAGGCATATAGAAGACAACAGAATCACATGCATGTGTAATTTTTTTTTTTTTTTTTGTAGCCATAAATTTAAATCCGTAACTTCATTATTTCCCAACGCGTGGTGAACAGAATAGATCATAGTGTAAAAACTATACGGTAATAAATAAAAAATTTATGTTTTCTAGCGGGATTCAGTGCGAATCGACATTGACTTGATATAACAGGCTCGGTCTATGAATTTTGTGTGTGAAGAAAGAGAACGGGAAACCATCGCCGTGTAAAAACTATGCGGCAATGGGAATCCGCATTTTTTAGTGGGAACGAGTACGATCAACTTGATCTAGCAGACTCGATTTATGCAAGCATCAGAAAAAGTTTAAAAAAAAAAAAAATCAATAGCATATGTGTAAAGAAAGAGAACGAGAAACCATCACAGTGTAAAAACTATATGGTAATGGGAATTTGTGTTTTCTAGTGGGATCCAGTGTCCACGGATTCTCGAAAAACGATTGACTTGATTTAACTCGTTTTATGTAAGCATCAGAATAAGTACAAAAAAAATCAAATTTAAACAAATTTAGGGAATGAAATCAAAAAGGTGTAGGTGGAGGAAGATGATCAATTAAAGTTATATCGTGGGGGAAATTTAAAAGATAATCCTGAAAGTTATCTCGATCGTTTTTAAAACCATTTTTTTTTTTCTATTAGGCAAAAAGATACGTCAATGATGCCACCTTGATGATGTACATGCACATGCAAAGCTCCACTTCTCATGCGATATTTGGCTTAAAACATAAGCGTTGATAAGCATCGACGAAGCCAAAAAAGAGGATCGCATCTTATCTTAGTGTAGCGTGGCCGGCAACGTAAAAATAGTTTAAAAAAATATTAACACAAATGGTCCGTAAACTTTAATTAAATATGCAATATAATCCATGAACTTTAAATTTATTCGATATGGTCTCTAAATTTTTTATACATGTACAATTTAGTCTCTAGATTATATAAAAATATTCACTATTACTAGATTGAACAAATTAAAAGTTTAAGGACCACATTGTACATTAGAATAAAGTTCAGGGACTACATTGCAGTTTGGCCAAAGTTCAGGAATTATTTATGTAGTTATCCCAAATAGTTATTGCCCAAATCATTCATGTCATTTGTCTTGTCCTTAATAGTCATTCTTAGTGCGCTTTTTCTCTGGGGATCTATCAAAATAACCTTTTTATATAGGACTAATATCATGAAAAACCCTAACGATACAATTGTGACAAATTTATCCCGAACTAGTTTTCTAATCAACAAAAACCCCCAAACTAGTACAGTTATGATAAATATACCCATCATTAGTTTCAATTAAATTAAATTAATATCACAAAACACCATAAAACCAGTACATACATGACAAATAGAAAGTAAAACCTTAAATTGATACATTTATAGTTGTTACGTGTCATCCGACTTAGCAATTTAACAATAAAATTTAACAGAAACTAGCGGATGGTAAATTTGTCACAAATCTATTAATTCACAAATTAATTTTAAGTAAATTTATCATAAGTATATCGATTTGATGTTTTTCATTACGTTAGTTTTTCAATATATGGCCCCTTTGTTAAAGTGCCCTTTGAAGGAAGTCAAACACTTTGGGAATGATTCCTTGCGAGCGTCATTGAAGCTCTTGAACAGAGGATCTTCCACATTGATAAAACATTTCATGAGCATCTTATGAATCTTAACTGTATTGTCATATCTGAACCTAAATTTGACATTATGTCATGCTAGTATAAATTAGTGCTCGAGATCATTAAATGTAATCTCACATTGCCTTGATTGTGTGGTTATAATGTACCTTATGGCATGCAATCTCTCTCCACCTAATATAAGTTTTTTAAGCTGGACAATTTGACAAAAATAATTGAGTCGCAATTCAAGGATATGGGTAAATAGAAAATCTAATTCATGGAAATCTTATTAGACTAAAGAGAAAAATGACCCCTTTTTTAATTTATTTATTTGCTTTTGTCTTTTTATAGTTACGGCAATATCGAGAAGGAATAATCCTAAATATAATTATTCCCACAGATGATATTCCAGAATTATGTGCATTATAATTATCATTAGTCCAGTTCCAATCCGTGGCCCTCTTGCTTGATAGAAAACTTCCCTGCCATCAATTCTCCACTCCTTTGAAGTTCACTGTCAATGGTAACCGATATACTGCCTCGGAAAATTCTGTGTCACATACAAGTAATCGTTCAGCTGCAAACCCACATGTGACTAGGAGTGATCTTTCTATTAAATTTTCCGAGTGACCAAGAATTAAATGATGACCAGATGGGAAAACTACGCACGTCGTGAAACGGTTTAGTGATGTGGTCTCGACTTTGCCCGGTCATTGATCAAGTCTAGACCAAGCAAGCAATTATTCTACATCATTGATTAGCATATTCACTAGTAGTAACGGGCAACTCTTTGTGCTGACCACCGCCTTGATAGCAGCGGTGATTGAACGTCGAGACAGAAATCGCACGCTCGTTTGCTGCGGCTTCTAGGAATTACTTCTTGTTTTCTCTCTTAAAATTTAAAAACAAAAAATAAGTATGCATACTTTCGAAAAAATCATCAAAAATTAACTTCTCTATGGCTATATAATCTAATCTATGTGTACATGTGGAAAATGTTGGCGTTAAAGTCAAAGCCTGGAATTCGTAAAATTTGAGAATTATAAAAAAAAAAAATGAAAAGATCACGAGTGAGAAATGCCAATGAGCTCAATTGCCCCATTTGGATCCACTTAGAAACCATTGTCCATGATGATCTATAATTGGAATCATTACTTTCTCAAAAATAAATGATTTGAAAAAAAAATCGAAAAATAATTGCTTGTATTAATTGAAACAATTAGTCAATTATTTTTTTACTATCAACAACAATTTATACCTAATTATTTTCGTGGACAATGAAAGCAATTTTCCATTCATTAATTTTTATAAGCAATACAAGCGATCATTTTTAAGAAAGCATTCTGCAAATCCTTCATTTTTGAAACAAAGGTACTCTTAACTAATAGTTATCGGTTAATTTTGGTTAATTTTTGGACCCACAAAAACTAATAGTTAATTTTGTGTTTTTTCTTTTGGTTTCTTTTTGGCTAATTGGGAGGAGACCCACTCCGCATTGACTACTTCATGTAATTTCACTAGCGCATTCTCTCAAGGCCATCCCCAGGAGTGCAAGACTTATATGTTTCCGTAATCACTAATTTGTGTATATCTGATGAGGAGGCGATTACCATAACCGATGGGTAATTTCACAATGAAAAGCTCACATGAATAAATGCATAATCTTCTAACTAAAAACGTCCCTGCAACATCTTGAGAGGCGTTTCTCCCCGCATTCCGCTAATTGAAAGTCAATTAAAACTGTTAGGAGTATGGTTCATATTCTTCATAAACAAAACCACACTGGGTCTTGCTCCCTGATAAGCGGGCAGGGTGGCAAGGACAGCGCCTCACAACTGCCAAAGGACTTTGACTTTTATTGTTTAAGCTTATATTTTATTGATAGTTTGAGTTTGAGCTCATGAATAGTTAATGAGTATATATAATCTATTTCTCTTGTAATTGAGGAATGTGATAGAGGTGCGAAGTGCTAATTACAATGAAATCCTGAAATGGATGTAGCTCTGGTTTAAGTGTGAACCAAGATATAACATTGCATCTAGAATTCTCTTTCTCCTCTCTACTCTCTATTTCCTTATGATTGTGTGCCGAATCTTATCAAAAAAATGTCTTCGCAATCAAGACAGCCCACATGTAAATGCTTTGCCAGGAGTCCTACAGCTTGGATTGTGGTAAGTTAAACCAGACAGTACCAACCCATATGTTCATCGACAACTTCAAATAGTTCGTGATGCTACTTTGTAAATTCAGCAATCCCCTCTTATCGAAATGCTGCTTTGAGCTGCGACCAGAATTTGCTTTGCCAAATTGGAAACTGCAGCTCGTATTCTCGTCGATAAAAAGGAGCAAGATGATGAGCATCTTAAACCTTCGGAAAAGTTCAACTAAATGAGGAAATTCCGTGCACGAACTCAAAGATCCGGTGATGCCCGTGTGAGGAAAAGGAAGCAAACTTCTTGCGAGCAGATGGAAAGATGTAGTTCTGGCTTGCAGTTTAATCAGCACAACAAGGCAGAGGAGAAAAAGATTATGCTGATTGAGAAGCATTGATCTATCAGGCATTGAGGCCGCATATGGTGGAAGCACAACTACATGTAACGCAATGCAAACTGGAGATAGGAAATCAAAGATAAAACGAGCAAGTGAAATGAAAGTGAAAGAGCAAGTACAAGTTGATGAAAAGCACTCAAATCAGACGCTTGAAAGATTACATTCACGAGTACTTAATTTAAGTATTGCAGCACATAATACACATCTAAGTGTTTTATGCATCCATATGTTCTAGCACGGATGAACTCAAGGCCTTCCTTGCATCCATGTCGTCGAGCAGGAACGAAAGCTACTCAAATTCCTCAACTTGAGTAGCACATGAACCACCATCCCACAAAGAAACCCGAGCGCTGCGCTCGATCCAACTAGAGAAACCGCTGCGCAGATCAGCATCACGAAAGCCTCCTCCTTCGAATTCATGTCCCTGGCAGCCATGGCCAGCTCAATCCCTGCAAACAGAAGCAGGACACCAAGCACGCCAACAGGGAACTGATCCAACACCTTCACCAGAGAACTCCCAAGGACCAGACCAAGAATCAATTTGGCGGCTCCCAGGATCGCCACGCAGCCGCCGCTCCTGCCGCCAAACTTGTACTGCCCCGCCAGCCCTCCGGCGCCATGGCAGCACGGCATGGCCCCGAACCAGCACCCGACCAGATTCATCAGTCCTACCGTGACCGCGACTGACGCGGTAGAGAAGTCCTTCTCGGGAAGAGATCGTACGACAGCTTGCACACCGCAATAACCGAGTTCAATATCGATAACGGGAGTTGGGGAATTGTGCCTTTAATGAATCCCTCTTTCCAAGCATGCCTTGAAATCTTCACAACTGCTATAGAGGACGGACCAAATTTAAAGCCCCTGACCACTTTAGGCTCTCTGATGAAGGCCAGGACAACACCTAGCAGGAAGATCATGAAAGCTGAAGGAAGAGCCATCATGATCTTCTTCCATTTTCTCTTCCTCGTCGAGCTTTGATCCTCGATGTCGTCGCCCGATTCCCGGTAACTTTCCGTCTCTTCATTCTCTTCACCGGCACCATTGACGACCACAATGAAACAAGCACAAACAATGGCCAGCACCAGGCCATCCAACCCAAGCCAGTGCCTATTCCCAGCGGACTTCGACTTCGAAAAGTTTTGAACTTGCCTGATGTACTTCACAGCAGTCATCGCGAACGACAGCCCTTGCGAGAGCTGAATCCCCCTAACAACAGACAGAGGAATCAGCCTATAAACGAGCTGCATCAGCCCGGTGACCCCCAGGACGACCAAGATCGCGCCGGTGCAAATCCCTGCCGCCATGATCTCCGGGATGCCGAAGTCGGCACTCGAGATCCCAGCCGCCGCGATCGCCTTCATGGGTTGCACCGGCATCGGGACGCCGTATATGGCGCCGGTGACCATGTTGTAGACGCCGGTGAATATCAAGGTCGTGCCGAGGTTGAGGTCCTTGGCCAGCGTCAAGGCCAGGACTATGGGGATGTACGTGCCTAAGTCGCCCATGGCTCCATTGATCTCACCCCATTTCGAGCGGATGGCCAAGTTGGACCTAAGCTTTTGGAACACGCCGGACGGGGAGGTGAACTTGAACTTGGTGGGTGCCTGAGGATGGTTGGTGTTCGAAGGCTGGTCCTCCATGGCTTCGACTCGGTGCTGTACTGCGTAGCGCGACGCGCACGGGGGAAGACAGAGAGAATTCGATGCTCTTGTGTGGACGCGAGCCAAGCTGTTTCTGTGGTCGAATCGTATGAAAAGCGTCTCTCCTTTTTATCTCTGCGAGAGAGAGAGAGAGAGAGAAGACTTTGCTGTTGGGGTGGCTAAACGCGCGCCGGTGGTTGTGGTCGTGGGCATAAAGGTGGCAACAGAAGCAAATGCGATCATTGAATGCGATAGGATCTTTAAATGTTGAATCACGCCTCATCTCTAAGCTTAAGCCGGTCCCACAAAATTTCACTAGATATCAATTCAGGAAGTCCTCAATTCAGTAATAATGATCTCTTTCATGAGGTCCTCAATATCTCACAAAATCTCACTGAATGAATGATGCAATGAACAGAATTGATCGTTGTTAAAACCACAAAATATAGAAAATTATGTTAATGGGGATCCATCATGAGTCTATGGATTCTTCAAAATGCTATCGACCGAACCTGGTAGGTTTATGCAATACTTATCATGAGTTTATAAAATTTCTAACGCGCAATCGGGCATTAGAAAAAGTTAAAAATCAATACTACACTTATGAAGAGAAAGAAAAAAAAAAAAAAAAACATTCAAAGATTTAGGATGCATTTATTTTCCAAAAAATAAATGATTTGAAAGTCATGATCCTAAAAAATGATCGTTCATTATCTAAGGATCAAGTTGGTTATTTCCTAAGATAACTGGCTTCCCAGTCAAATTCGAATAGATAATATTCTTATTAAATGAGGTTGCTTCATCTTGTGCACATTTTTCGAAGATGAATACCCTTTGATTGCAAAGCATTTCAAAGATTATACCACGATCATTTTCGTACTTTCAGTTCCCACCTGCACGGCATATGCTCATTCGAAGAACATAAGCCTTCATAAAGCTCATTGATGTTATTTGAAGACAAGGAATGAACCGATCAAGCGTTGACAAGAATAGGAAAAATTTAAAAACAGAAAAATTGCCAGTTGCGTCTCTTCTTGGTGTACATGGCATCAGGAAATTAATTAATGTCGTCCTTACTAGCCATTCTAATTGTCCTTTTCGAAGTGACCTCTCTATGTGGCCCCTCCTTAGATTGGCCTTTCGGAACGAAGTCTGAAAAGCACTTTGAAAGGACAGGCATCTTCAATTTCAGCAAGAGCATCTCATCCAACATCGTAAAACCATCTTTTTTAACTCCCTGTCGAATATCTAGATATGAAATCGAGTATGCATCCTCGATCATGGGAATTAGCAATCAAGATCACCGAATGTCAGCCCGCATTGTTTGGATATATGGTTACAACGTATCTTATACATACTCCCTCCATTTAAAAAACCTAAATTTTAGCTCGGACATTGAGACACGTTACTGGGAAAACGACGGAGACGGCACGAGGAGGTCCAGGCCGTGCAAATCCGATTAGATTAACGAGATAAATGACCCTTATTTTAATTTATCTTTTTTATGTTTTATTCTGTCAACAGATTACTACTAATAGTTCTTGGTACATTGCAACCAACGGTTGACATTAGCCAGCGAATGAGATAAAAAGTCACAATCCGTTGATGTCTCACAAGCTTTTTGATTATACCCACGACTGACAATCAAGGCATTACGTGCATTATATTACAATTATCAATAACTCAAATTTCCAGTCTGTGGCCCTCCTTGCTTGATAGAGAACCCATGTTTATTTGTCAACGATGCGCACAAAAGATATGGCCTCACAAGATTCTTCATTACATCACCATTGAGGTATGCATTTGCAATTGCCTATAGTCATCTGGGTGCAACACATATGTGTGACTAGATATGACCTTTGTGTTAAAGTAATAAGCAAATCCACGAGATATTACCCTCGTCGTGAAATGATTTCGCGATTTGGTCTTGAGTCTCTAGCTTGCATGAAGCAAGTCCACACTAACCCATAAGTTACCGTGCAACGATATTTTTTTTTTTAAGATTCGAATAGATGTGCATACTCACAAGCAACAGCAGGCAACTTATACTAGCCTATAAGTTTGAAATAATTTCATGATTTGGTCTTGGGTCCGCCTCGCTCATGAATGGGGTCTAGACTTTGTCCATAAGAACACGAATGACAACTATTATGTTCCAAAAATATATATTTTTCTATTTCTATTTTCTGACGAGTTTCTGAAGCAAAAATACGTGTTTAATAACAACACAAAATTTCTCTCTTGGGTAGTGATGACAAATGGTGACGATGGACGATGGTGACAAAATTTCTCTCTTGGGTGGTGGTCAACGACTGATGGCACCCAACAAACGGCAACCAATGGACGACAAGCAACAGCCTATAGCTAGTGGGCAACGATCGACAGCAGGCGACAACGGGTGGGCAACTAGCTATAATAGCAAGGAGGATTGATAAAAAGAGTTTTTATTTCTTATTTATATTCTAGAAATAGAAAATAGAAAATCTTCACTTATCATTTTTATTCCAATTTAATTCTAGACTAATAATTTATTCCAAAAATAGAAAAATAAAATTGTGTTACCAAAAGATTTATGTTTCAAATCTATTCCTAAGCATAGAAAAATAGTTCTGACCAGGAATAGAATAGTACAGTATTTCCTGGGATCTAATTGATATGCGTTATGCGAGTAGCAGTGGGCATTAGGCAAGTCCTTGGGCCAACCATCATCTTAATTGATAATAATGATGGAATGCCGAATTAGAAATCGTATGCCCATTTACTACAGCTCTTAGATATTGCTCCTCGTTTTTCCTTATAATATTTTAAAAATGAAAACCAAGCGAACGACTTTCCAAAAATACTGCGAAAGTAACTTCTAAATGGCTCTATGTTCAATAATTGTATAGATTTGAAGCGTTTTTCTTTTTTTTGTGACCAAGGATCTGCCGGAACTTGCTCTTATCGGCTTACGCCGATTTGGGATCTCATGAGCCTCCGGCCCTCAACAGTGGAGGCCCAATAGCGACTATACATTGGGGAAACTGGCCCAACAACCCACTACTGGAGCTCGCCACTTTAATCGCTAACAACGTAGGATTTCAAAATCTTAACCAATTGCGCTGCTCACGGGTGGGTGTATAGATTTGAAGCGATCGTGCTGAATAAAAGCCAAAAGGTCGAAGTTGCAAAAATTTCAAAAAGAATATAAAGTGGAAAAAACACTTATGGGCCTAACTGCCCCTTTAGGCCCACTTACGGCTTGTTTGACAACTTGTCAAACACTTAAACAATGCTTATTTCTATTCTTTTATTCTCGGGAGTAGATTTGGAATGTAAATGCGTTTCAGTAAAATTTTTGTTCCAAATAATAAATTTTTATTTTTTTTATTTCGAAGTAAATTTGGAATAGAATCGAGAAATACAAAAAAAAAAAAAAAAAATGATTCTTTGATCCCAAGAATAATTCTAAAATTAAAGGTCCATTTTGCAAAAAATATCATGTCTTCGGAAAATATTTTTTCGGAAGTCATTTTCTTGGAAAATGATTATATTTTCCAGTGAAAAATTTGAAACTTGAACTTTGAGTGAAAATATTTTCACCGTTCCGTTCGTTAGCTAATTTGATTGTTTGAGAAAAATTATCAAAAAATTGAATTTTAATATTTTAATTAACCAAACTAGTTTTATTTTTTATATTTAAAAAAATTAATTATTTATAGTTTTAAAAATCGAAATTTTTAGTTTTTTTCTTTTTCTTTATTTTTCTTTTTCTTTTCCTTCCTCCTTCCTCCTCCTTCTTCCTCATCTTTCCTTTGCCGCCGCATGCCCGACGATGGCCGGGCTACCCAACGGTCGACCAAGATGCAATCGCCAAATCCGACGAGCTCGAGGCTCGGCTAATCCGGGCGAGCCGTGAGCTCGCCGGATTTGGCGGCAGAGGTCGCCCGCCTAAATCGAGAGCTCCGAACTCGCGACTCGTAGAGCTCGACAAACCTCTAGCAAGCTTGAGCGAGGTCCAAGCCCCGCCCGGCCTCGTCGGATTTGGCGAAGCCCGAGCTCCACCCGGGCCGGCGAGGCTCCGCCTCGCCTGATCTGGCAAGGCCCAAGCTCGGCTTCACCAAATTAGGCTAGGTAGAGCCCCACCGGCCTAGGGCAAGGCTCAAGCCAGCTCGGCCGGTCGATGGCAAAGGCCAAGGCCAAGGAAGAAGATGAAAAGGAAAGAAAGAAAAGAAAAGAAATTAAAAACTCGATTTTTTTTTTAAAATAGAAAAGAAAGAAAGTAAAAATAAAGCATAAAAAAAAAACGAAAATGTTTGGTGAAAAGAAGTAAGGTGGAAGAAGTTATAAAAAATGTTTTCCACTTTTGAAAAGTGGAAGATATTTTCCTCACTTTTAAAAGTTGTTTTTCCAATAATGGAAAACATTTTCCTTGACTAGTTTATTTTTCGTAAAAAAACGCATTTGGAAAATCCGAAAAATATTTTATGGAAGTCATTTTCCGTAAACAAAACAGAGCGCTTTAATGGACATGTATGGTGCCATCTTGATAACGCACGTGGGCAGGCATTTGAATGATATTGCCTCTGTAAAACTACGAGATTTTTTTTTTTTTGTCATAGTAAAACTACGAGATTGACACGATATGATTTTGTTATTCTTCAGAAAAAAATAAAGTTCGATTTTCCATTCCGACAATTTTGAGCACCATGTTTGGGTCATCCGCTCGAATTTCCCACTTCAGTTTTCGTTTTTCCCACTCGCCTCCCTTCATGCACGAACTATTTTTGAACTCTCACTTATACACTAATTCATGATAGCGAGATTTTGTTAGTGAATATTACTAGGGATGTTATTCAATATTTCACTATTTCTTAGGATAAATGGCTTCCTTGTCAGATTTGAATAGCTAATTCACTTGTCGAGTCGATTACTTCGTCTCATGTGCACATCATTCGAACATGAATACCCTTTGATCGCAACGTATTGCAGAGATTATAAAATGATCGAGTTTCTATTCTGGGCTCCGAATGGCATAAGCATTCATAAAGCTCAATGGTTTTGTTTAAGACAAAAGTAGAAAAATTAAAACAGAAAAATGGATCGTTGTCTTTTCTTGGTGTACAATGTGCATGGCTGCCATCAGAAAAATAGTTAATGTCGTGCCCTTTTCTAAGCGACCTCTTTATGTGGCTCCTTCCTTAAATTAAGATTTTGGAACGAAGTCAAAAAAGCACTTTAAAAGGAAGAGCAACTTCAATGTCAGCAAAAAGCATCTCATTCAACGTTCTTTAAACCATATTTTTAACTTTGCCTCGAATACCTAGTTATGAATTCTAAAATAACATCTAGATCATGTAAACTAGCGATTGAGATATAATACCACATCGTTTGAATATATGCATATGGTCCCCTCCATTCAAAAACTTAAACTATGCTAACGGGGATAGGGACGGAGATGGGAACAAAAGGTCCGAGTCGTGTAAGATAAATGACCCTTTTTTTAATTATTTTTGTTGGGTTTGGATTAAAAGAAATTATTTTTTATTTCCTTTTATTTTGTTACTTTCTATATGGTTCTGTCAACATTGTGAGGGAATATTACTGATAATTCTCTGTGCATTGCAGCCAACGGTTGACAATTAGCCAGCGAACGAGACAAAAGTTCTCAATCCATCAATGTCTCGAAAGCTTTTTGATTATGCCCCACGAATGATATTCGAGGCATTACGTGCATTACATTACAATTTATCATTAACTCGAAGTTCCAATCTGTGGCCCTCCTTGCTTGATAGAGAACCCAAGTTCATTTGTCAACGATGCACGCAAAAGATATGGCCTCAAAAGATTCTTTGTTACATCACCCTTTTGCAAATTGTCATTCAAGTGCAAACATTCGTCAATGATTTTGTGATTTGGTCTCGAGTCTGATTTGCTCATAAATTGAATCAAGACTAGCCTATGAGTTACCATGCAATGTTACTTTTCTAAAATCCGAATAAATGTGTATTCTCACAAGCAATAGCAGGCAACTTATACTATCTTATAAGTTACCCTAAATTAATTCAGTTTTGGGCCCCTCTGTGCCACTCATGAATCGAGTCTAGACTAGCCCATAAGTTACTGTGTAATGGTATTTTTTTTAAAGATTCAAATAGATATGTGTACATACAAGTAATAGCGAACAAATCGTTGCATCATTTGCCGTTTTGTTTGATAGTGTTGATGAAACGTTGAGATAGAAATCGCATGTTTGTTCACTACAACTTTTCAAAATCACATGCCCAGTCGCTGCAAACTGCTTTTGAAACATATTATGAAAATAACTTCTTTGGTGGCTCTATATTCAAAAATTGTATAAATTAGAAGCGCTCATGCCGAATAACAGCCAAAGGATGGTAAGTTGTGAAAATTTCGAAAAGAATAAGAAGTCGAAAAAAAAACACTGCTGGGCCTAACTGCCCCATTAGGCCCACTTAGCAACCATTGTCCTTGGGCCACTTGACCTCTGTCGAAAGAACACTGATGGGCCTTTGCGTCCTCCTACTCATCAAATGTCAAAAAATATTAAGCGGTTTGAGAGGGCCGCCTTTTTTGTTGTTAACGTGGCGTGCATTTATGCATTCTGAATCAATTATAAATCAACATACATATATATATATATATATATATATATATATATTGATATAATAAAATGAAAAAACAAAAAAATTTGGGCCTAACCTCTGCACCCAGGTCGACATTGCTGGGCCACCATCAAGCCGAGCCATCCTTCATCATCCTTCCTTGTCCATGGTCGGCGCCTCTAAATCTGTCTTAACCGAACTTATAAATTTGGAGTTATCATTATTCGAGGTCTTAAACGAGATAATTTTGTCACACCAATATTTGTGATAAAGAAAAAGCAGGATACTGGAGTGGCAAATTGGCAATTGACATATAATTAGAGATATTTTTTTATAATAATTTACCATTTTCCGATTGTAGGGCCAGAATTATTCCGAGAAAAGGCAAAAACACAGAGGAAACAACAAATCCGAAACTTCAAATTTCACAGGAACGCCATCACTGCCACCGGGCTTCAACACAGCTGAAAATCAACCAGACGCCAGCCCAGCGGTCCGCGTCTTCCTTCTTCCTCGTCTCGCCGCTTCTCATCTCCTTCGTCGGGATCGTCTTCACCCCCATCTGCAACGTGAAAACCACCCCGGAACTCCATCGAAAGCTCCAGAGCTACCACCCCTCTTCCGGTTCTGGGTCTTCGGGTTCCTCCGAGAGAAGCGAGTTCCCATCTCTCTTTGCCAAACTTCGGGCGTGCAGAGGCGGCCCCCTGCGACGTCGGATCGAACACGAAGCTCGGGTGGGAAAAATGAAGGGCCGCGAGGCTAAGGTACTTTGCTTACGGTTTCGGCTCTTGCTCGGGTGTGTTCGTGCGGATCGAATCGTTCGTTTTGAGCTGATGGGCCGTGAAGAAAGCGCTGTTGATTTAGTTGGGGAGTCTTGCTTTCTCGCGGTTGCCATCGTTTAAATGATGGGTTTGATTTGTAATGGAGAACTGTTTGCTGCTGCCGCTGCCGCGATTAGGGTGGGAAAGAATTGAAATGAAAATCTTCTTGTCTCGCATTTGCGAAAAAAAAATGATTGGTGTAGAAATGGGTCCTAGCCCAATGGCGGGTGTAGTTGGTTTCTTCTCGTCATTTTCGACGTGGGAGATTTCGACTCATTTTGCTTTCGCTTTCCTTGTTGGGATCCTTGAAGTTTGTGTCGCGTTTCTCTTTACGTGGTTTTCTTGTCTGCTGGTTGGTCTGCGCGGCATTCTGTTAATTGGCTTGTTGAAGTGTGGGTTTGCAAGGAAAGAAAATATGCTTTCTAGGTTTTTCTTGTGTGTCCATAACAGAAGGTCCATTTATTAACTACCGAACGTTGGGGATTGAAACCCGCGTGATTGAGAGTTGAGAGATTTGTGTCATGATACCGTGTTGCCCTTGCCCAGGTGTCCCAAAAGAATTGTTAAATTGGTTTTGGCATTCTTAAACTATTTCTTGATATCTTGCTCATTACCTTTTTTATTATTAATCTTATAGAGTTTATGTGCTTTATATGGTAGGCAGCTAGAATGGAGGATATTCTTAATCTTCCGGTTCAAGATCCTCCTCGTGCGGAGTTTTCTGCCTCTCAGTTGAAGTGGGTGAAAATAGTGGGTGGTCGCCAAGGTGGTGATGATGTTGCTCTTATACCGTTTGCCAGGGTTGAAGACTTTGTCAAAGGAGAATCCAGTAATGCGGACTGCCCTGCTAGTTTTCGTGTTGAGTCAAGAAGGAGAAGACGAGAGGGGAGCACCAGTAAACCAAGGGTAGATGGCTATATTGAATACACCCTGTGCGTCACATTATAATTGTGGCTATCTACTGCTTCAGTGCCATTTGCTTTATATAAGTTGCTCTTTTAGCTCAAGTCCAGCTCAATTTTTGAGTTTGCATGTTGAAAATAATACCACATTCATGAGACGGATATCCTGCCTAACATTAGTAGACAAAAGTTTTCTTTATAAGTCTTTATGAACCTTAAACGTATGGGAAAGAAAAATGTAATCTGCTATTCACAGTTAAATTCCAGCTTTGCTCAATCTTACTAGCAGAGAGAAAGATATATTTTCCTTGGTTTAGACAAGGAAGTAGCTTTATCTTTGTCATTCACTAACTTGAAACTCAAGACATTATTCTTGCTTGCTGTAGATACTGGTGTTCCTATGGTCCTGAAGACTACAGAGACAATGAGTCTGTTGTTGGTGACAGTTTGGGCATGAAGCCTCTTTCAGGAAAGGGGAGCAGGCCTGGAAGACATCACATGATGAGGGGCTGTCTTTGCCACTTCACAGTAAAGCGTCTATACATCCGACCCTCGATTGCTCTGATTATTTATAATCAGCAAAAGCATGTCGATAAAACCGGTGCACCATGTCATGGGTTACTTGATCGCCATGCTGTTGGCACAAGAGCTATGTATGCTCCCCGAATTTCAGAAGAGCTACGCCAGAAAGTGATGTCTATGCTTTACGCTGCAATACCTATAGATGATATAATGCAGCACCACATGGAGCTGGTGCAGAGGCATGGTGGGCCTCTCAACCGTGATGATTTTCTTAGTAGGAATGATGTTCGTAACATGGAAAGGCTTGTTCACAATTCTTCACATGAGTTGAATGAAAATGATGAATGCAGTGTAAAGATATGGGTGCGACGTCATCAGAAGTATGTCTTCTTCTATCAAGAACGCACTGATACAGAACCTTTTATAATGGGTATACAGACAAAGTGGCAGCTTGAACAGATGCTGCATTATGGGCAGAATGGCTCCATTGCTATGCATTCATCCTTTGGCAGGAACAAGCTGAAGGTACCCTCTCTTTCCCCATCAACCAACCACCCACATGAAGGAAAAGGAAAGATAGTCACAACTATTTGAAAATTGAAATTGATGTCAAACATGTTGCCTGATGATAGAGAGCACTCACTGTGAGCATGTAGTAGTCTAGATATATGCTAGTGTCCGGTTGATACTGCTGTTCCAGATAAAGGTTAGGAATGTGAGAGAATGAAAGTGTCACTTGGGGTGAGGTAATCATCTAGAAGTGGGATGATTGTGGGCATGACTGTAGGATTCTGGTATTGCTTTTATATTTCATAGGTAAGTAGCATAGTAATGGCATGATTTAGTTTCTGCATTCTGTCCCTGTGCTTATGCCATTACTGACTTAATTCAATTCAGGTGTTAGGGTCACCTCTGACATTAGTACAAAAATTTGTAGTATCTATAACTGCTGACCTGTTTCCTTGGACTGGATGGTATCCAAAATCTGTTTTTGAGTTATGATATCTTTTCTCAACAGTATCCCTTATGCACCTTACTTGCTTTCAACACCTCCCATAGTGCCATTCCAGTTGCCTGGATCATTTCCTCCTCCCTCATCTGTCAAGGTATTCATAAATGGATTGGTCCTCTAGCAGAAAGGATCTACACAAAGGATCCTACATGGCAATTGAGTTCCTTTCTAGTGGATGATTGTTCCTTCAAGGTCTCTCTTATAAGGTAAACCATGTTACAATTTCCTTGAGCTATTAGGGATGAGACAAAGTGACAACATGAATGTTGAGCTCATCCTATTTTCAGAGAGGCATTTCGATGCCGAGTACTATTATGCCTCTGGCATGTTCGTCGTGCTTGGATAAGAAATCTTATAAAGCGAAGCTGCCACTCTGGTGTACAAAGAGAGATGTTTAGGCTCTTAGGCTCCATCTTGTACTGCACGAGATCAAATGCAGTTGAAGAGTTCATGCAAGTATTTGTTGACCAATGTGCCTTTTATGGAGTATTTCAGAGAGCAGTGGTTACCCCGTATAGGTATTGTTAACCAAACTAAAATCTAAAATCTAAAGTCATCCTTCTTGAATCTTAGTAGGTTGATGGCTTTAAATGGTATAGTTGATCAGAACTTTCATGCCTTGCAGATGCTTTGATTAATGGTATGAAGTCTTTGCCAACAGCTGGTCCTGAACCCCAGGCTGCAATTGAGTCTTACCACCTGAGATCAAAGTTTAAGCTCTTAGACATTCAATATTGCAATTTATGGCTAAGAGTCGACTGGTTGATCCACATGTTGGCAACTGAATATCACTCTTCATTCTGGTTGGATCAGTATTCTTTAGGGACTGGGTGTTTTGAGAATGTTAGGGACCCGAGTTTCACAAGTAATGCTTGGCATCGGGCCCTTAACATTCTGGATGTCAACGTGATATTGGAGGAGCAAAATCTCCTGTTAGCAAAAGTTCTCTCTGAAGACAGAAATTCAGTGTACACAGTGTGGAATCCAGGTTCAGAGTTCTCCCTATGCGACTGCGCCTGGTCAAAGTGCGGAAATCTATGTGAACATGTCATCAAGGTGGCATTCTTGTGCAGAACTCGTCAGGTTGCAGGAACATCATTAGGATCCCAAGGTTATAGGCAGGCTATGCTTTCTCTACTGCAGAAACCCCCCGGTGATCCTATTGTCCTTGATCATGCCAATTTACGTGCAACCCAGTTGCATGAGGATGTTAACAGCTTGGAAGAGTTGTCTAATAGTGGACTGCTGCAACGTCTTCCTGCTGAAGCGGCTGAAGCGGACTCACAGATGGCTGACTATATTCGGCTTTTTCCACCTCCTTAACTTTGGAATCGTGGAATATCAGATGTGCTAATCAAAGCATTTTTATTCAGATGGCAAGGCCTATATTCTGCCGTCTAGCTGACTCGCGAGAGATACCATGGCGTAAGCATGGGAGAGCTTTATGGCATTATCATTGTGCTTCAGAATCACAGATACTTGGCTTGAGCAGGTACGTTGTCATATATGTACTTTTAAATCCTGATAAGATGCTGAGGAAAAAGTTATGCAAAAGAAAATTTTGTCAGTTTTTGACAAATTTTTGGCTTCTTTCATTATTTTTTAGGGCAAATACCACCAAAAAAAAAACCCAAACTATACTCATTGCAACACAAATATTCCAAACTTTTTTTGTCGCCAAAATCCTTAAACTTGCTTAGTGCACTCCTAACCATTTTTTTCTCTAAAAAACCCAAATTTATGCATGTGTGACATATATACCTCTGTTTCAGTTCATTGGCATAAGTTTGGGATTTTTCGTAATACGAAAAAAAATGGGATTTTTTATAATATGAAAAAGGACATAAAAAAATGTTTTGGATATTTGTGTCGTGATAGACATAGGTTGGGGGTTTTTGTGGTATTAACCCTTATTTTTATGTTAGTAAGTTTGGTTTGTCATATGTCTAGTCTTCGGCTTATTCATTTCTAAGTCAAGTGATCCCCTCTGACTGCAGAAGCACTTGGGACCCGATGCCCCTTCCCCGATCCGGCTCATGGACAGCGGAGGAGTTTTGCTCATCCTTTTCCACGGCGCAAGCATCTACGTCAACTTTTATCTCTTTGCACTCGGCTCGATTCGGCATCCAGGCCCTGCTCGAAGCTAAGTGCTAAAGTTGTTGAAAGGCATCGATTGAATTGTGTCTCAATCCGTGCGAGGCTGGTGGCTTCGGCATCTGCCACAGCTCCGCTGAATAATAATTGCTTTTGATTGATGCTCTGCACAGCCCATCTGTGGTACGCTGGAAATGTTATCATGGACGGATTCTTATCCTTTTTAGTAGCTTGTTTTCGAAGTTCAGGCTTCCAGCTAGGAGGTAGCTTTACTTTTCCGTACTCGATAGGGGAGCCTTTCCATGGAGAATTACAGCACATGACAGTGACAAGTGACGGGAAATAAATCAAAAGGTGGGTGATTTTGATATTGGAAGGCCACGTAAGATGATAAGTACATTATGCTAAGCAATGTGGTTAGGTGGTTGTATCATGTCAGCCGTGCACTCAACACATAAATTACCTTGCAAATTACCTTACGTGAGCGAGTTGCTAAGTGAATTCAATTCTTCTAATCCGATCAAGTTAGATGATTGGCATAATCAATCGATGATATAAGTGATTTGATCGCCCTTTAATTTCAACTTTCCATGGTAGTGACCACTCATAATTGCCAAATTGAGTCAATTTAACAAATGCCCGAATACTCATTAAGCATATTTGATATGAGATTATTTGATTTTTGATATGCATAAAAAAAGGGGATTAATATTACCAAAAACCTTAAGTTGATACACTTGTGAAAGCTCAAATTCTCTCAAATCATACCACTATGATAAATTCATTTTTTATTAGTTTTCGTTATTTGTTAATATCAAATTATTGAATTTGGTGATACGTAATAATTAACATATATACAAATTTGAAGTTTTGTTCTTTGTTTATTATAAATGTGTTAATTTGTAATTTTCATTCTATTGATTTAATTTAATAGAAATTTATGAATGGTTAATTATCATAAATATATTAATTAATGATTTTTATTAAAGTATATCAATTTAAGATTTTTTTAATTTAAAAAAAAAAAGAAATAGAAGAATGGTTGCATTTCACATCTTAAAATTTATTTGATTGATTGATTGATAAGAACCCTAAGTCACATCCCTCTTTTCGCAATTTTTTCCGACCGACCAAAACATGAAGACGACAGACCTCTAAACGATGACCGTCCACGTCACCGTCAACAGCCTTTTCAACGGTCATAAAAAAAAGAAAAAAAAACGAAAAACGAAAATATCTCCACTAGCGATCCTCCCCAGATCACCGCAACACGTGTCGCCGGCCGACGGTACATTCGGCAGCGCCAGCCGGCGTCGCTTTTGCTGATCCTGATAACGGCTTAGCTGTAATCGAGTCAGCAGCCCCACCACTGATGCCAGCACCCCCACCCTTTATCCCTACTCCCTTTCCACGCCGAAGATCGGGACTGAACGGTCCCGATTGTCCCGAAGCTTCGTCGACGTGGGCCCGGCCATACGTCAGCCGTCGGATGAGGCATCTAAATCCATGTCTGGGGTGATCGCGACCGCAGCTCAGCCTTGCGCCGGAGATATTTCTTGTCGGGGAGGGCTGATCGAGGGCGCTTACGTAATTTCCCAACGCGGAAAGCCAGTGGCCTTTTTTCAAACACGGCTGTCGCTTTCCGACCTATAAAAAGCCCAATTCTCGGGCACCATTCGAAAGCAACCGAACACGTTTCCCTCTCTACCTCCTCCGTTCGCCGGCGACTCTGCTCCGCTTAGGTTTCAGTTTCTCTCCGGCGAGCTCCCGCCCGCCGACGCCGGCGTGCCTTGTCGAGGAAGCTGAAAGCTAATCCGAGCCCGCGGAGCTACCACTACCTCCTTCCTCCGCGCACCGCGATCGGGAGTCCGGATCGAAAGTTCGTCGTGCTTTAATTTTTTTTATTTTTTTTTTTGCTTTTTTCCGTCCCCTGAATCTCGCCTGTGCTGGCTTTGTTTGGATCGCTAGGTCGGTTGTTTCTTTGATCGCGATCTTCTTCTTCTTCTTCTTCTTTTTGTCTGGTTGCTGCTATTTTTGGCTCTGTTCGCGTTAGCCGACGCGTCATGTGCGGTTTCGGGCCTTGTTTGGTCTAGTCCGAGAGGATTTTGATCGGGGAGAGAGCGGAAGTGGTTGTAGGTCTTTGGTTTTCTCTTCGGCTTCGTTGAAACGTGTGCGCGCTCCCGGCATCTGTTTTTTTCTCGAAATTTTGCCGCTTCGTTCTGATCAGGTCCGCAACAACTACGATGTTTCGAGGTAATGATTGTGAGATGTGGATCATGCGAGTCAAAGAGAGAGAATAACGGCATTTAAGGGGGAGGGACCGCCGCCCGCCGGTTGAATTGTGGTTTATGTTGGTTGCCTGCAGGGTCGATTGGACAATTCATAAAAGTACCTTACTTCTGTGGAGATATTCTTGTTTTCTTGTGCAACTTTTGGTGCAATATTTGTTTAGATATCTGCAAATTTTGACCTGGACGGGGTGATGTCAGGACCCTAGTAGCAGGACTTGATGATCTCCTCATTGATTGTGAAGATTACACGATGATAATTTAATGCCATTTTGCGCCACTTGTGTTTGATTTTGATATTGTTTATAGTTGTTCAAAGGATTTCATTGAGAGCACATAGGCTAGACTGCGTCAACTGAAGTAGAGGAGATGCTTTAGTCGAGATTGGTGAGACAGATTGCAATCGCTGAAAGAGCAATTTGAAATTGGAGTTTTCTTCAGTATGGTCCACCGAGTTGCTACATGAATTGGTTAATTTTGGGGATTGCGCTGAGATACCTTTGAAGAGGTTATTCTCCAGAGAGGTGATCTTAAGCAGCTTGTTGTATTTAGGCAATCTGATCTTAAGATTCGTTGGAGAGGATGCGAAAGTTTGCTCCTATAGGATAGTCAGTATCTAAACTTACCAATGAAATTGAGAACTATGTTAATATTGATAAGATAAGATCCTCAAGACAATTTTGTAAAAGGGATAGAAGAAGGAGATGGTTGCTTGTATTATTTGTTGAACTTTACTTTCTTCTGGATATGCCAGAAGAGGCTGGTGGTTTCTGGAACTGTGTAAGATTGAGATCTGTTTTCCAAGTTTTAAGAGCTAAAAATGTAATGCCCTGGTTATGGCGTCATATATGTTGAACATGTATTGCTGGCACTGCTGCTGTGAACTTTTGCAATGATAGCTAGATCAGGAGTAACCCCTGCCTCCATTGTCTTGGATGGAGTTGGCTCCAAAAAAGTTCCCAAGTGTCCAAAGCTAAGGTTGAAAATGAAGGCAGAGCATCCTGTCCTTGTAACTAATAGATTAGGCACTTGGAGAATGTGCTGATGGTCAGCGAGTTCCATCATGCCAATGATTACGCAAATGGTTTCGGGGGTCCCCTCTTTTACGGAGGGGAGTTTCTGGATGTTAAGAATACCCACACAAAGTGTTTGTAGTAGCGATCCATGGATTCCTTGTTGAATTACATGGAAGCTATCTTTCTCCTTTCATTAGACTTGCAACAGAATCGTGTAGGTGGAAAATCTGAGACCGCGCGATGGGAGTTTACATTCCTTTGTTATCTCTTAATGTTCGGCGCAGTGCTAACAATATATAAAATTGCACCACTATTGGGCTAGCAAAAAATCACTATATAAACTTACTATCTGTTGATAGTTAAATTTTCGGTTAGGATTGTGCCATTCTCATTGCCTATGTAGGTTGTCAAGTACTCATGAACCTTTCTTGCTAGGGTACTGAATTCAAACAAACTTCGCATTGTTCCTTGTGATTAGGTGCTATTCCATGTTCCAAAACCTTCTTGAACTTGTCAAAGTCAAACTCCATGGAGATTCAATTCTGTAGTCTGGGTGGTTTTTCAAGAAGCTCCTTGCTTGAGGAGCTTCACCTTGTTCCCAGCATTCTTCCAGGGTTTTTTTCCCCTCTCGGTATTGGTGCGGCATTCAATTTTAGATGTAAAAGTGAGAAGATTGTGGTCAGATGAGCTAAATTACGATGGAAGAGGGCTGATGATTCGACATTGGAAGAAATGTTACTCGGTAGATATTTGTCCTCAGTGGAAAGTTTCTGCAAAGTTGCAGATTGAGGTAGGGATGTCCTCGAAGGACAATCCTTCACGCCACAACTATTCCTATATTTCCCTAATTTTCATTTTTAAGGGACCAATTGATCAAGTGATTTATTGCCTTTACATTAGGTTGGCGTGTCCATTGATCGTGTTCAGTGTAATTGGATTTGGCCCCAGCCTCCCAGGTTCCTGAGAGGAATGGAGTACTAAAACAGTGCATTTATTATTCGTTGAAGTGGGAGGCTCCGGAAATCGTCCTTGCTGCGTATATATTGTATGGATCGTTCTAGCCTCTAGCTTGCATCTGTTGGAGTGTTGCGGATTGGAGCCATCAAACGTTCTTTGGATGTGCTCTCTTCTAGCTGATTTCAATCCTTCTTCCAGGAGGAGAGCAATAACATTATACGGCGTTGCCTGGCTTAATTGGGTCAATGACGTGCCTTAATGTAATTGGAGCATTGCTAAATTCTTCCTTGATGCAGGTACCTGGCAACCTTCTTGAAGATACAAGATCCGGGGAAAATATATATAATGGGGAAACTGACTGTAGAGCATTCTGAAGATCAGAAATTTGAGTCAAAGAGCTTAGAGACCTTGGAGACCATCATATGTGAAGATAAGAATAGTGAGAAAGCTGATAAATGCACGCCACAATTAGACAGCAAATGCATGCCCAGTGTTTTTCCAGAAGATGTTGGAAAAGTGAACGATCTCCTAGAGAAGGGATGCTCACTGTTTGGGTATGTTCTGAATCTGTTCATTGATGATGTTTTAATACCGTTGTACTGCTTCGACCAAATAAATAAATATATAAATACCATTATCCTGTTAATTTTATGTGCTTTGCTTGCAGATGTTCACATTATCGGCGAAGATGCCGCATCAGAGCTCCGTGCTGTAATGAAATCTATGATTGCCGTCATTGTCATAACGAGGCAAAAGTGAGCCTTCTCTTATATATGTTTTTATGATTTTCAAATTATGCTCGATGTTTTTACAGCTTCTAGTTGCTTGTGGGATGGGGAATTTGCATGATTTATTTTGAAGTATCAAGACCTGATAAAGGCTAATTTCTTTTGTTTCTTTTTCCATATAGAATTCCAAAATAAATGACACAGATTATATATAACTAGATGGAAGAATTGGCGAAATGAATGATGATTTACTTGTGAGATACAATTTTTTAGGCAGTGAAGAATTTGGTTTCTCTTTGCAGTTACTTTCAATTCAGTTTTGGTCTTCAGGCTACTTTATTCTTTGAATCTTTGTATAGCTAATGGGCATCTAGGATAAGTGTTCATCCGTGGTCATCTTTGGAGTTAACTCTTGATTATATTTTGATGTCTTGATTCTATTAATATAGTTTGTATCTGATAGTTACTTTGTCATTTTCAGATGAGGAGCCTTTTTCCTTTGCTTAGATTTCTGGGATTGACTTTTTGATTTGTTTAAGCATTGGTTTTTGTCATTGTGTCTACATCTGACCTAGAGATTATCTAAACTGTTAATCTATGCAATTGTGGAAGTTTCTCCAGAGTAGGTGACTGCTGTACTGGAAAGATACAGAACTATTTGCATTGGGGAGAATCAAATGGTTCAAAAGCTTAAGCTTTATGCTTTTTCCTGTTTTCTTTGTTGGAGATTAGAACCTCTGTCTCTGGTCTTGGTGTGATGAGTGCTACTTGCTATCCTAAGAAAGAGTCACCATTATGCAGCTTTGAAGTGACCATCTGGTTTTATATTGAATGCGGGCTTGTCTGTGTATTCAATTTTTCTTTTCGTCACAACTGTATATCTGACTTTAAATTGCATATTGATTTTCAGGATAGTATCGATGTGGATCAGAAAGATAGACATGACATGCCACGCCATGAAGTCAGTCAGGTAAATAATCTCTCTTGGAAGATCTTATCTCATTCGGGGTGATTGATTTAATTGTGGAGTGAACATTGGATGAACATTTTGTTCTTTATTCTTGCCAACTCCACAGGTGATATGTTCCCTTTGTGGCACTGAACAACAGGTGAGAATGATAACTATTATCTTGCCCCTAGTTTTCCTACTTGGATAATCTTATTTTGAGGAAGGGAATTTCCAATATTTATGTTAGCTGCAATCAATGCAGGTCCAGCAGTTCTGTATAAATTGTGGTGTGTGCATGGGGAAATACTTCTGTGCGACGTGCAAGTTGTTTGACGATGATGTAAGTAGCTTATCTTCCCTCTGATACATATATTTTCAATTTGACTCGATGAATTCTCTTTCCTGGAATGAATTTTGTGGTGTGGTGGCTCCCTCCTCCATATATATCTACTAAACATTGCGTTCAACCATAGATTGCAAGCAAGGACATTCTGTCAGGTCCTGCATCCACTTGCATTTCAGGGACCTTTGTACGTCATTAATAGTGTAGCTTCAATAATTGTCAAATGAGATGAATGTACATGTCTGTCAAACTATGTTGTTGTCACATGCTGTCTATTTTAACTTGGAAGAAGCTTACGGCTCTCTTTTATTGCAGACATCCAAAAAGCAATACCACTGCAGTGGATGTGGAATATGCAGGTATTGCTTATGTTCTCAATCGTTTCTTTGACAATTTTGTTATTCGGCAATGTCTTAAGAGTTCCTTGTTGAAGGTCTTATGTTATGGATTAGCAAATGAAATTTAGAATTAGCATGCTGCTGCTTCTTTTGTCACCTCACCTTGAAGTTACTTTTTTTTTTTTTTTTTTCCTTTTCTGAGTCAATTTTTGAGTTAATATGAGTAAGATCTTCTCACTACTTTATGACATTATGAGTTTGGAATACATTCAGATCTGTTGCTTATTTCTTTTCCAGTCCACTCCCAGTATGATGCTGCTCGACTGTTTTCTTCTACCTCTCCTCGTCATATTATTGTTCTCTGCCTTTTGTCTGGTTTATTGTGTTATTTTTGGAGAGGTCTTTAAGGTTGTGGTTCTCTGATTGAGCTTTCTTACTTTCCTGTCCAGAACTGGGGGCAGCGAAAATTTTTTCCACTGCTACAAATGTGGTAAGTAAGCCCTTTCTATTGTCAGCCTTGGATTGATATTACATATTGGGTGGTTAAGGGAAGACTGATTTGTGTTTTAATCTTCACTTATGTTTTAGGTTGCTGTTACTCTATTTTGCTCAAGAACAGCCACCCCTGTATTGAAGGAGCAATGCATCATGATTGCCCTGTCTGTTTTGAGGTGAAGATTTAATTTGGTTCTGCATAATTCGGATTCTTTTCTATTTTTATTTTCTCATCTTTTGATTGAAGAATGGATTGGCTGAATTATATTGGGCTAAGATAAACTTCAGTGTTACTTGTCATGGAGATTTACTTGAATCAAATTTGCAAATGGGATGGCATCCTTTGTTCTTGGTGCTTCATGAGTAACCAAATGGTGATTTGCAGTATTTATTCGACTCAAGGAACGATGTGACTGTTATGCCATGTGGACACACGATTCACCAGAACTGCTTAAAGGAGATGAGAGATCATTTTCAGTAAGCCCTCAAAATATCTATTGTTTGCTCTTGTAGCTTTCACTGAAATCCCTTGGCTGTTATTTGGACTTCTCACGAATGTGGTCTATCATATGCTGAATACATCGCAGATATGCTTGCCCCCTTTGTTCGAAGTCCGCCTATGATATGTCAAAGCTCTGGGAGAAATACGATCTGGAGATTGCTGGAACACCGATGCCAGAGGCTTACCAGAATAAAATGGTAAATCATATATCGCCCCTTGTCATCATCCTAACCCTGGGAAAATCATACTTTGTGCTCACCTTACATGTCCATGTGCATCTTCCCTTTTCTGGTGGGAACGTTTGTTCTTTAGTTTTGGATATCAAGAATGTAATACGGATTGCTGCATGACAGGTGTGGATTCTTTGCAACGACTGTGGGAAAACCGCTCAGGTGCAATTCCATGTAGTGGGTCAGAAGTGCTTGAACTGCAAGTCCTACAATACTCGCCAGACGAGGGGCTGAGCTTTGCTCCTAAGGAGTGTCCCCGGACAACTTTGATGGATTTGAAGCCACAGCGCATCCCCAAAGTGGCATCCCAACATTGACTCGATGCATCATGGCTTTCTCCAGTTCCGATGTGTACGCGAAAGGAGTTGGCGGTTCCCATTCTTTCCTCAATATCTGTACGCGAAAGGAGTTGGAAATTCATGGTGATTGCATTGAGCGAGCAGCACTTACGCTGCGATTTGTACGTCTTCAAGATGTCTATTTAATCTTTCAGTCGTAGCTAGAGGCTCTCCTTTTCTTTTCTTTTCCGTCAGTAGAGGTGATCCTGTTTCGATGCTGTGCATTTGAAAAGGGTTTCCCCAGAAATAATTCTTATATGGATCGATTCGTCGATGTCAACTATTCTTTCAATGGTCATTCAAAAATTCCAGTTGCGTGTCCCGCTACTTTAAGAATCTCTTCCCTTGCTGGTATTCCGTGTGATTCAAGAAGCTGTTACGGTTTATGATGTGCAACGAGTGCTGACCGCAATTTCATTCTGCTTTAGTTTTATACGTGGCCTCGTGCATTTTTTTACTCGACTTGTCAAAGCAGCCTGGTGCTTCTTGTCGGGCCTGTCGAGGTATAACTCCCTTTTTCTGAAACAAGGATCCGCGGCCGCATTGGTGTCGTCTAGCCAAGTAGCCAACGCTAATCAAGGTTGTATCTTCCCTTCGTTTTATTGGTGATGGTTCGCTCTGTGAAGGGAGCACGTTACAGTGGACAAGCCATGAGCACTGCGCAGGCTTAAAAGGATGGAACATGCTCTGTTTGTCTGAAGGAAAGCTCCGCTTGGGTTTTAAAACTTCTACAAGCAATTCGTGAGAGATCATAATCGAAAGCATTCCTTGAAAGCTTTGAAGCATTATAAATTTAAGGTGATCTCCATCGAGGGAGATAGTGAAAGCATTCCTTGCTTCTTTAACCTGCATGTCATGCGCGCTCTCATGCCTCTAGACAAAACAGTCATGGAAAGACCATATGACCCTAAGATTTGCCATTGTCTGGGCTGTGGTCCTGGCCTGTGTAACATGACACGTACACATAATACGACACAATACTTCAACATATCATTTCTCAAAAAATATAAAATACCAATACCTTTTAAAACACTATATATTAAGTATATATTTTTATAAATATATGCAAAAATAAATAAATAATAAAAAAGAGCATATAATTAATTTATAATAAAAACATCAATCCAACAATAACATGCATTGTTTTTTTATAATAAAAAAAGCATATAATTAATTTCTAATAAAAACATCAATCCAACATTTGTTAATAACATGCATTGTTTTAATTGGATAATAAAAAAAGCATATAATTAATTTATAATAAAAACATCAATCCAACATTTGTTAATAACATGCATTGTTTTAATTGGACGGAGATTGAACGAGAAATTAAAAAATTACAAATGTAAAAGAGTAAACTTGAAGGAACATGTCCTTTTTTTTTTACAAATGTATAAAGAGTTCCTAATAAAAACTTGCAAAACAAGGTTTGAGAAAAATGAAAATCCATATTTTTAACCAAAAGAAAAGGAAATCACTAAATTCGTCATAGAAAATGTGAGAGATAATTCACAAGCTAATGACATAGACTAAAAGAGATGACTAGCAAGTGACGCCTACTAAAGGCAAAAAGAAGCAAAAAAAAAAGAAAAAAAATCACAATTTTAAGTCTGCTTTCACGAATCTATGAATCATATAAATACTGGGTCTTTTCTATTTCATCCTTATCAATCTTTCTAACCATGAACCAACTACCCACAATTGGGTCATGAAATCACTAATATCAAACTAGCAAAAAGATGGAATTTCCTAACCGGATCTTATTCCAAAACTAATGAAACTACTTAAATTCCAAGTTCTGATCGAATCTAACTCTTCACAGAAAATGTAAACCATGTCCAACATTTTTCCCTAGATGCAACCACGTAACGACATGGGATCTCCCAAAAAGAGCCACCAGACAACATAATTAGATAAGTTTGCACGCGACAAGCAACCCTCCAAGAAAATTCAAGACTCCAATCGGCCGAATCAAGCTACAAAAAGTGTATGGATATGCACCTACTGAAGGTAAGGTCGGGGTGAGTTGCTTTGGGGCGGAGGCAGCCGGGATAGCTAGTGGGGCAAGCCACGGAGGTGATGGAGTGGTGCCGGCGAGAAGAGGGGCATTTGATCATCTCTCGTGGGAAGGTCAAAATTCATAAGTGAGAAACTTGAGAGTGAAAATTTTATTTCCCATTTATTTTTATTATTTTTATTATTTTTTATATATTTATATTTTTGACCCTTTTTAAATATTTAAAATTTTAAAATTGGCCCCATGCATGTTGGAATCGCGTGTCGAAATTTCAAACTTGTATGTCAAAACGTGTCGAAAAAAGTTGATCACATGTCAGTTTGTTGACCGCGTGTCGAAACGTGTTGAAGCGTATATCGAACATGTATGAGAGTATTACTCAGGTCCCAATAGCGAGAGAGACACAGAGAGAGAGGCGTTGGAGAGGGATACGCGAATGGCGGTGTTTCAAGTGATTGAGAACTCGAGTCGATGGTTTTGAGTCGTTGGCAAGTATGAAATTCACACTCGTGGATGGTAAATAAAGGTATGATGAATATTAACTAAACTCAGGTGCAAAGTGCCGTTTAAAATCAAAATCAAGCTGCAAAATTATACTTGTACGGAAACGAATTTTATTTTATTTTTGACGACAGTGGTCTCCAATCGAGGAAAGTGAGATTCGCACCTTATCCTCCATCGATATCACTTCGCAACGAGCTCCCCTTCTATCCACTAGAAAAATGTCACGTGCGCATCTTATCTGAAAAAACCGGTCTTTCCGACTCCGATGTTTCCCGTAAAGGAAAGCAGAGCCGAACGGCGGCGGCGGCGGCGGTTAATCGATGGCCGTTGCTTGTCCCGCCGCGGTCCCTCCTCTCCGCCGGCGATCCCGAACGCCGGCCGAACGTCGGAGCTCGACCGCTCCCTCGAGATCGCAGAACCTCATCTCCCTGCTGAGCTCCTGCTCGAGCATCCAAGAGTTCGCGCCGATCCACGCTCGCCTGATCACCACCGGCTCCATCCGCGACCCTCTCGTCGCCCGCCGCCTCCTCGGCTTCTTCGTCTCCGTCGACGGCCTCGGCCACTGCCGCCGCGTCCTGAGCGGGACCCGTCTGTCGGAGACGGCGCTGTGGAACGACTACATGCAGGACCAGCTTCGGGACGACTCGCCGGCGGACATGCTGGCGTCCTACCGTCGCATGGTCGGTGCAGGGGTGGCGCTGGACATGTCGACTTTCCACTTCTTGATCAGCGCGGCCTCGAGGGTTATGGCGGTTGAAGACGTCGGCGAAGTCCAGGGGCGGATGCTGAAGTCCGGGTTGGGGTTTAGCGATTCTTTGAGGAAGAATTTGATGGGTGCGTATGCGAAGGCCGGGAGATTGCGGGAAGTGTGCCAGCTGCTTAGTGAGTTTCCTGAACGAGATGTGGTGGCTTGGAATACGATGATATCTTGTTACGTTAGAATGGGAATGTTCAGAGAATCGTTGGATTCGATCGGGCGGATGTTGGCCGATGGGGTGGAGCCGGATGAGGTCACTATGGTCAGCTTGGTTTCGGCGTGCGCGAAGATGAGGGATTTGGAGATGGGCAAGAAGATGCACTCGTACATTGATGAGAATGGTATGGAGATCGGGGGGTCTTTGTCGAACTGCTTGGCTGATATGTACGTGAAATGTGGGGATATGGAGAAGGCGCGTGAGGTTTTGGGTGGTAGCGAAGCCGAGAACGATGTTATTTCGTGGACGACGCTGCTATGCGGATATGCGAAAGCCGATCGGATGGATGAAGCCGAGAAGTTGTTTGACAGGATGACAGAGAGGAACTTGATTTCTTGGACAACAATGACGTCGGCCTATGTTCAGGCCGGTCGATATCTGGAAAGTGTCGAGTTGTTTGTTGAAATGATGCTCGAGGATGTGACGCCTGATGAGGTTGCACTCGTTACCGCTCTCACCGCTTGCGTTAATATGGATGGTTACGACATTGGAAGATCCATCCACGGCTTCATTGTGAAACACGGAATGACTGTCGAGGGAATGCTTGGGAATTCTCTACTTAGCTTGTACGCAAAATTTGGTCGGTTGGATGATGCCTACTCCATTTTTCAGCACTTGCCCTGTAAAACCGCTGTCTCTTGGAACTCGATGTTGGATGGGTTCTGCAGGGCTGGGGATGTGGACAAGGCGAGAGGTTTCTTTGATGAGATCCCTGAGAAGGATTTGATTTCTTGGAACACCATGATCGGTTGCTATACTAGAACTCGCTCGGCTCAAGAGTCGTTCGAGCTGTTCCACCAGATGCAGAGTTCAGACATAAAACCGGATAAAATCACTTTAGCCAATATGCTCTCTACCTGTGCTAGCGTCGGGGCGCTGAGTCATGGCACCTGGATCCATTTGTATATACAAAAGAACCGAATTCAATTGGATCACGTTCTGGGAACTGCTTTAGTAGACATGTATGGGAAATGTGGAAGTGTCGAAAAAGCAACAGCATTGTTTTCAAAAATTACAGATAAAAATGTATGTCTATGGACGGCAATGATAGGAGCATATGCTATGGAGGGACAAGCGCAGAAGGCGGTGGACCTGTTCTCGGAGATGGAAGCCACAGGAATAAAGCCTGACCAGGTCACTTTCATAGCTCTTCTGTCTGCTTGTAGCCATGGAGGTCTGATAGATGAAGGATACAAGTACTTCCACAAGATGAAAAATGAATACAGAATTGAACCCGGGATTCAGCATTACGGATGCATGGTTGATCTCCTCGGTCGTTTTGGGCAATTAAAAGAGGCTCTAGAACTTATTCATTCCATGCCGGTGGAAGCAGATACTATTATTTGGAGCTCATTCATGAGGGCCTGCGAAACCCACCAGAATGTCGAATTAGCAGAGTATGCACACAAACGTCTCGTTGAGATCAACCCTACAAACGACGCAGCTCATGTTCTTCTTTCGAAGATATATGCAAGAGCCGGAAGGTGGGACGATGCGAGTTTGGCCAGAACAAAGCTACACGAACTGGGGATTCGAAAGCATCCAGGCTGTAGCTTGACAGAACAAAATGGCACCGTCCATGAATTCAGAGCCGAGGACTTCTCAAACTCTCAATCGCCAGAAATCTATTCCATGTTAGGTGAGATCGAGGAGAGATTACAGAAAGAGCGACATGAAACTTCGAGTCATCACGGTGAGAGGTTGGCAGTGGCATTCGGGCTAATAAGCAGCAAGAATAGTACCATCCGAATAGTCAATAACCTTCGGATCTGTGGAGACTGTCATTCCTTCATGAAGTTCGTATCATTTACGTATGAGAGAGAGATTATACTGCGGGATAATTACAGATTCCATCGGTTTAGTGCTGGGCAATGTTCTTGTAGAGAATACTGGTAATTTGACACACTACTTCTAAGTTAATAACAGTTCCATCTGCTTGTTGTTCAGTTGCAGAAAATTAAGCAAACAGAATTGCTGTCATAATATGTTCCCCTGGAAGATAACCAAGGACTATTTTCATTAAATGAATTGGGTCAATTTACTCAAATGGGTCGGAACAGAAGATGAACTTATAGGTCGATATCCATCAAGCTAGGCAGAGAACACCATTTGGTCTAAAGGATACTCATCATGAGATGAGCTTTTGAGCATGAACTTCTTTCAGATATGCAAACTAGCACCTCACCGTACCCGTGTTGGTAGAAGTTAAAAACTCATTCAGGAGATCATCACCGGTTCCTTTACATATGCTCCCACGTAACAGGCTTGGCTCCTTAACCGGCTGAAATTTCTAGCAACCAAATGAGATTTACCTTGAAGAAGATACGAGTGAATTCTCAATTTCTCCAAGTGCACTCTCAGGTTACCCTCGCTTTCATTACCGACAATAAAGTCACTTTCACTCAAGTTCCACTGGTTTCTAGAGGCTCTTCTAGCAAAAATCAGATAGTCAAAAGAAAAACAACAGTCAGAAACACATGAAACACATTTCACATGGCTAAAGATCGCTGCAGAACTTGAATTCCCGACATAATCTTAAGACAGGATCTCAGTCGGCTGTTGACTAGGTAAGTCCAGCATATGCCATCTTAATCAACATCAGGGAACAAAAGATGGTGGA
This sequence comes from Eucalyptus grandis, assembly GCF_016545825.1. Lineage (NCBI taxonomy): Eukaryota > Viridiplantae > Streptophyta > Magnoliopsida > Myrtales > Myrtaceae > Eucalyptus > Eucalyptus grandis. Next base: position 53,553,462 of record NC_052614.1, read on the forward strand.
CGGTAATCAACATCAGACAAGACCAGGAATTTAGAGCACATGGTCTTACAATAGCAACTTGATACTATTATGAAAAAGCACTTTAGTCGGCCGCCATTACAGGAAAAGTTTACCCCGGAAGAAAAATGTAGGGGATATAGATGGGGAGCCATAAAAATCAGCTAAACCCATTTCACATGCCAAATAATTATGTAATATAATATGAGTTATCATCGCATATAATACGGTCATGTCTCTTCCAAAAAGCCAAAAAATTGCTGTAGCAGATAATTGCCACCACCAAGACCATGAAAGCTGAATCCCTTTTCGGTGAAGAGAGAAATGTACAAAATTGATCATCCATGGCTGCTAACTGATGCACACAAAAACAGCTCTTTGGTGAACGGACGATCTGGGGCATCTACCTCAGTGATTGTTCCAGCAATCATGGGCATGGTGGCCACAGAGACCACATGACTGGTCACTACGAAGGGAGAAAAGAGCCACTTTGAAAAAGCTTATCTCCACTTTTGGACTTCGGTGACTTATCATAATCTTCCACGGCTTCTTCAATCTCATCAGACAAAACCACCTCTGAACGACATTCCACACTACAGAATGCTTTCTCGCCTCTGCAAGAAGTCAAATCAAGGCACCCATAATGAGCAAACATAGGTACAGTAGAACTATGGCGAGGCCATGAGACGAAGTGCAGTTTATACAGACCTGTATATGTAGATATCTTCGCCTTCTGGCAATGGCTCCTTGCACTTGCAACAGAAGCTCAAGAAGTCATCATGAGAATACAAAGCAGGGGTTTCTGAGCTTTTCACTCGAGGCAATACAGTGTCTTCCTCTGTCTCCTCGACAAAATTGCTCAACTCACTTGGGTGACATTTTAAAATGCAGTCACCGTAAATGTGAGTGGTTTTAGAATCAGGACCGTGTGAAATCACGCAAGTATAATCCTCAGAGTTTTCTATCTCGCTCGCTGAGAGAGAATCAGTGAACCCTATGCCAGGATCAACAGACGGAGAAGGGATTGAAGTCGGACTAGTACATGAAACCTTACTTAATTTTGGACTTTCTCTACTCAATCGAGGACGATAACTCATTATTGTGCAAGAATCAAGTGAGCTAGACCGGATTTTGCCCAAAGGGTCAGGTTCTTCAGGGCCATCTGCAATTTCAAAAACGACACCGGTGCTGCTCGAGTGGAGTGGAGATTTGGCACGGGCGTAACGAGAGAATGTGTAATCTTTAGGTAGGGACTTCGGTGACTCGATGGAACTAATGCTGGTCTCAATATTATGATTCTTAACCCTGATTTTAGGTCCAAAAATTATGTTTCCAGTATGAAATGACCGGAGAGCCCCGCCGGATGAGTTTCCCTTGTCATTAAGAGAATCTATAATGCTTAAGCCTACTTTGCTACAGTCCCAGCTCTTTCGCTGCCCGGCACAAGGCGATCGAGGGGACCTCATGGGGTTACTCAGATATGGGAACAGCATAAAATCAAGAGGAGATGTGGGGCTTCTAACCGAATCAGCATCGGCTAAGCCCTTCGGATTCAAACCCGCATAAAGACCAGGGACGCTGGAAAGGGAATTGCTCCTACGATTCTGCCTTCTAAGAGCAGATTGCAAACCAGAACGCAAGTTAGAATCTGATTTCGCCATTGGACCCGCTTCCTTCTGCACTGACACGGTCCTCTTCATCAGCATTGCGTCAAGATCTCAAAAGCTTCCCTCCAGTAAACAGAAGCAAGCAGCTTTACCTGCACCAGGCCAACAAATTTTCAAGGGAACAACTCAACGATGAAGAGAGAGAAATAGGTCTTTCAAAAACCCAGAACCCATTGATAAGCGGCATTACCCAGAACAAAAGCGATCAACGATCCATCAAGTTCGATACGGAAATCAAAATTTCTGCAGATACAGCAAAAGCACAGTCGGCGAACACGCGCATTGCGTGTTTGCCCAGTACACACGGGAGCTAAACGATCATAAAAATCGCCTCATCGTCGTCCTCGCTCGCTTCTTATAAAATACCAAACACCCACTCCCGATCGTGTCGACAACCAGTCTAAAAAGAAAACAAAAAATCAGGAAAAGGAGCGAACTTTGATATTGCTTACACAACCCAGCAGGCGACGTCAATGGCCCCGTCCGATGACACGAGAGAACAGTGGTGCGAAAGTCGAGAGAAACACTGTGCGCGCGGGTGAGCTTTATTCTCTGCAACCCGCAATAGGGAATAGACCCAGAAAGATGAGACAAAGCAAAAAGCTCAAAAATTGCATCGCAAGAGTCAGAGAAAGCGAGCCGGGGAGCCACGGAATCGACTCGAAAGAAGGCAAAAGGGGTCGGAGGGGATGGAGAATCGAAGGAACTCACTTGGGTTCTTCTCTCTCTCTCTTTCTCCCTCTCTCTCTTTCTCCTCTCTTTCTCCCTCTCTCTTTCGGGAAACTTCAAAGCGACCCCGTCGTTTGCTAGCGTTTCTTTCAGCAGAGGAGAGAGACCCTCCAATGCAAAAGCTGGGAATGCGGTGAATTGAAGAGGGGCCAGGCCTGCTTTCTATGTAGTTTGCTCGATGCTTGCCCAACACTCCTCTCCACTCTCTCTCCTCTCTCTCTCTCTCTCTCTCTCCCCAATATGCCTCAAAATCAGAGCTTCAATGAGCTTCTGGTGCACTCTTCAGTTTTCCACAGTACCCACAACCCCCTCAACCCCCCTCCCTCTCTCTCTCTCTCTCTCTAGTTTGTACGTCTCTCTCTCTCTCATTCTCTCTCCATCTCTCTCTCTCTCTCTTGTCTTGTACTGTAAGATGGGAAGGGGGGAAGACATAAATACACAGCAAGGTGACCGTATTCGTCCAAGGGCATTTTCGTGATTTCGCCGCGCTTTCCTCCCCCTTTCCTTTCTTTGTTTCCCTGTCAGAATCGCCCCCAACCAGGATTTTTTTTACCATGGAGAGCTGAAAAAAAAAAAAAAAGTGATCTTTTTTTTAAGTCTGTAAAATGCTGATTAAAAAAAAAATTCAGGATGGATAATTATTACTTCTGGTCGTATCGGGTAAGGTTCAACCCCAAAGTCTTGAAACCTGTGATCAATAATATTTAAACCCAAAGTCCAGTAAAAAAGAACTATTTATTTATATAGCACGATCAAAATAAAAAGTCGGTTGAGGGTGATTTTCTTTCTCCCTTCCTTTTACTTTTCAATATTTTAGTGGTTGATTTTTATTTAATAATATTCAAAACCCGAAATCAGCCGACATTAATGCAAAGGTCATTTGAAATCATTAAAAATATCTTCATGATGCGCTTCTTTAACATTGAAATTGAAAATATATCTTCGAAGGATCTTGTGCTCTTTAATGTGATTATGTTTATCGGTTCTATTAATCCACGTAGATTCTCAATTCTCCTTGATTGACTATGTTTAAGATGTTATACAATATTTGTGCAAAGCTTATTTATATTGCTCTTTTTTTTTTGTAATTCTTTACGTATATCGGCTTTTTGTATGCAAAGTTACAATTCCATGGCATTCTTTCGAAAAAAACATACTCAGCTTAAATACACAGCAAGGTGACTATATTAGTCAAAAGATCCCGTGCTCTTTGATGCGATTATGTTTATCGGTTCCATTAACCCACGTAGATTTACTATGTTTAAGATGTTCTATAATATTTGTGCAAAGCTTATTTACATTGCTCTTTTTCTTTTTTGTAATTCTTTATGTATATCGGTTTTTTGCATGTAAAGTTACAATTCCATGGCATTCTTTCGAAAAAAGACATGCTCAGCTTATTCCCATTTTAACCCTACTTTTCCTTTAATTTTCCTACATGCGCACCCTTAGTTCTCCTTTCCATTTCTCTCTTTGGTTTTCAACGAGGAATGAAGGTAATAAACTCAGCAATAATGGGTGCCCTAATTCTTCACCATGGCCAATTAGCATGCCTCATCCCGTGTCATATCCACTTTTCCATTCGAGTATAATAATCAAACTTTCACAAAATACGCATCAAATTAAGAGATAAATCCAAATAAAAACGAGTAATTCATGTTTAATTTAGCATAAATCTTATTTTAACTACTTAAATCCGAGCGTATATTTTTTTTGTTGCATACTCTTTCGCATAAAGGGCATTGTTAAATTACTGTCCCGAGACACTTGCCAAACATACTTTATTTCGAACAATTCAATTTTTAAATGCATCATGTCGGAGTGATCAATAAGTTAACAAACACCGATAGGGTGCTATTCAATGAATCTTTTTTAACAGTAAGAAAAGGGGAATTGTGTAATGACAATCATGTGTCCTTTCGTTGCTTCCTTAGATGAAGCACATGGGAGAATTGATGGATCATGTCGATGTAATGAATACAAAGTGCAACAGCAGCAGCCTAATTGGACCCCATGCAATCACCTAATGGGATTCCCTTTAATCATTTCCAAACTTTTCCTTTGGCAAGCCTCTCATCAAAGGCCTTCAAAATTTGTGAGTTTTTGACTAAAAGCTGGAAAAGTTTGGGATTGTAGGGAATGATTCCAGCACAAGTAGAGAATGGAGATGGTACATGAATCATGACAATTTATGTTACCCTTGGATCTGGTTGAGCAATCCCAGAAAAAAAGAAGAAGAAGAAGGAAGCCAATTTTTTCATTGAGCTCTTCTATCTAAATGGGAGCAAATTTTCTAGTATAGATGCACTCGGTCCACATTGAAATTTTGAATGCTACCTGCTTCGTAAAAATTTGTAAAACATTTGGGACTTTGCCTGCAAGTCAAGCGCCGTATAGTTAGGGATATCATTTTCACTTTATTATAGCCTTTTGAGGATAGATCGAGTTAAGTAGAAATGGAGTAAAATTCTTACAAAAAATCTTCTAGCCCCATTGTTTCCTAGACATGAATTTGGTACAGCGCATTTATGGTTTAAAGTACCAATCGATCTCTACACGCGAAAAAAAGATGGGTCCCATCAAAATAATCATAAGAATAATGTTACGTTGAGTTAAAAATAAAGAGAACGAAGCTAAATTATTAAAAATGGATCTATGAAATTAGTATAATAAATACTACGTTGGACCACAAGCGGGTATTTACACAAATGGGCAATATTCAATAATCAATTGCAAACCCACACGTTATTTAGTAAATCAATTTGTAAACTGATTTTAGTAAACGTGGTATTTCTCAATTATAATCACCGTGGTTTTTTTTTTTTTTTTGTCATTTGGGCTTTTCTGGTAAGCCCCAACGGATGGTTTAGAGCCCAAGTTTCCGTACTGCACCGACTGTTGCGACTGCATCCCCTCATTGGTCCGTCCTTCTTTTGTCGTTTTCCGGTGCGACAGTTAACGCGCTGCGTGAAATCCGACGGTGGATATGAAATGATTCCTCTGGGCCGTACCCGTAATCGACGGTCCTCTTTCTTCCCCGCTTCCGTACTTTTGAATTTTTTTTGGTCGGCTAGTACTTTTGAATTGCAGGGCAAGTAATTTGGACTGTACCTGAAAAAGTGCAAGCCACGGTAAACGGCTCGGGTCAAGAGAGCAAAAGCGATCGTACCAACAAATTAAAAAAAAAAAAAAAAAAAGGAGAGAGAGAGGAAAAACAGGGATTTCTCGTAATTAAAGATGAAGAAGACATTTTAAAGAATTTCAGGACAGGTTTATTTTTTTTCTGATTTAAACAATATAGATTAAAAATGATAAATATATCCACCATGCCATCAATACTAAAAAAGCTCGATAAATAGGACACGAATCAAGATACCTATGTTGAATTATTGATGGGCAAGGGGTCAAGACCTAGGTACGATTGGGGCTAGAATTGTCGAATCGACTTCTATGCCTATTCATGTTGAACCAGTCACTGTAGTGGTCATCAAGTCCTCAGTCAATTGGGTCACGAATTATGATAGGGCATGATATTTGCATCGTATGAGTTCTTTGACCAAATAAGGAGGGTCATGAAATAGCTAAGGTCCTAACTTGTTTACGAGAAAGCTAGAAGGCCTCAATACTTGAGTTTACTTGAACCGACACATGCTAGATGCCTAATTGTGGCACCGAGAATTTAGGGAAGAGTAAGATGCTCAGCATAAAGGGAGGGCTCTTTTCACCTATTGTCGGCATAGTTTTTTCTCTATCGAAACCACAAAACTCGTATCTGCATGACAAAAATACCAAGCGCATAAAATTGGCCCCAATGTCATGCCAACATCCCAATTTATTTCTCCGTCAGTACTGATTTGGAGATTTTGATAACATAAAAAAAGAATTTGGATTATTGGTAGTACCGTGGACAAAGTTTAGAGTTTCTAATGTTATTAATCCTCTTATTTAACAATAGAATAATGTTAAACAATGTATCATCGACACTTGTTAAATCACATTAATTGTGCTTATTGAAGATTTTAAAATTTATTATTTGATGGTTCTATGAAGATGTGCGATATATTTTTTTTTTCCCAACCAGGGTAAAACGAGCTCAATCTTCCTTTAAATGACTCGCGTTCGAGAAAACCGACGTCGCTGGTTTTTAAGTAAATCAAGGTCTGGAAACCGACGAAGCCTGAAGAGCACCACGGTCGCAGGTAAAAGACGCCGAGTAAATGACATCTTACATCGTACTAATCTAACGTAAACAAAAATATCGAAAAACGACAATTCTAGGACTAAATAAAGAAATGTTTCTTTCTTTCTTTGTTTTATTTTATTTATTTTATAAGCTCTGCATTCGATCCGCCACAAGTACCGATATATTCCCACCGTGTGCTGCGTGCGTGCGGGGAATTATTGATTCCCCGAAGGATTAACAAATTTTAATTTTTTATTTTTCGACGTTAGGGGCCGATTGGCCTTGCACATGGTAATTAAGCTACCGTGTCTTTTTATCAATTTTTATGGGAAATGACAGAAACTTACTTTGTTACTTTTCTGAATTGAATGGTTCGAATGATCGTATTTGTTGTCGCCTCTGTTCATTGACACGGGTTGTACTTCGGTTATTTATTTAAGAGTAAATAACAAATGGTTCATAACTTTTGATCTATGCAATTTCATCTTTGAATTTTTAGGGTGCGTTTAGTAATAATTTTGTTTCCCTGAACAATTTATATCTAGAAATAGTTTTTTTTTATTCCCGAATAAGTTTTGGAGAATAATAACGCGTTTGATAACTATATAAAATTTATATTTCCAAAATAGAAAAATATAAAGATGCGTTTGGTACAACCCTAAAAAATTTTGCTCCCGATTCTTTTATTTAATTAAAAAGAGACTTAACATTTCATATTTTGATAAAATTGGCTTTTGTAATGATTTAATCGATCAAGATATTCTAAAATGACCTAAGAAAATCCAACATAATTTTATTTAATGAAAAAGAGACTTAACATTTTATGAGTGGATAAAACTAGACTTTTGTAATGATTTAATTGATCAAGATATTCTAAAATGACCTAAGAAAATCCAACATAATAGTTAGTCAAAGATGAATGATTGGAAATGGCAACAAAGAGTCCCATTAGTTTATAACTCACAATATGGTGAGGCTAATAGTAAATCTTTGAGCATTATAATAAACAACTGTATAAATCTTTTGATAAAAAGAGCAAATGTTGCTTGGAGTCATCAAGTTTTCACAACCTAGCATTGTCTCTAAAAAAAATGGCATTCAAAAATCATATAGTAAAGCCCTAAAAGCTTACTCAAATTTGAATCCAATTTTCATCAAAAAAAATTTCACATTTTTCATGCTAAACTAATTATAAACTAGAATTAACATTAAAATATAGTAAAACTACTCAAAATCTAATTTGTAATTTTTTCCTAAATTTTTTATTTTTGATTTTTATTCCAAAAAATAGGGATTCGAATCGGGTCAAAAGATCAAACCTTGTGTCAATTATGTAAAGACGAGGTTATGTAGAGTTTGTTTATCTAAAATGACCTTATTTCTCTTTTTGTTCTCGGGAATAAAGAAGTAAGTTTTTTTTTTTTTTTTTTTATTCCAAATCTATTCTCTGACCACTAAGCTATATTGGGGAATTAAAAATTAGCTAATATTATCAAACAAATTTCTATTCATTTTCTGTTTCAGGGAAAAAAATAACAAAAAAGTAGAGAAATATAAATATTACCAAACAAAGCCTTAATTTGTTTAATGTGGTCCCTGAATTTTTTATAATGGTAATGTTCAATAATGTCTCTCCATTAATTCAAGTTCAAGAATAATTTTAAATATTTTTATATAGTTCATGGACTAAATTAAACATGTAAAAAAATTCATGGACCATATTAGACAAATTATAAGTTCAGAATCAATATTGCACATTAAGCTAAGGTTCAATGACCATTGAATAAATTTAAAATTCAAGAACCACGTTACACATTTAGTCAAAATTCAAGCATCATTTGTGTAATTATTTCTATTAAATACCCAACGGTCAACATGACGAGTTAGAATCACTTGTAAAATGTTTACAGCAACAACTATGCGAATTAGATTTATGTGAGTTTAGTATAGCCAGATCTTTAGCTAAAATGGATTTTTTGCTAGGTTAATCGGTATTTTCATCAAAATTGCATCGTCAACCATATACCTATGGTCGAAATTCATTCTTTGATTTTATTAAGAGGAGACAGGATCTGTGGTGATTTCGAATAGGAGCCGTATCAATGGTACACGAGGAACAAATATGCTTTGGTGAAATTTAAACAAATGATGAAGCCAATGACATAAAAAGCTTTGCCAAAATTTAATCGATGACAAAGTGCAATGACAAAGATATAACTTTGGAATTTAATGACGATGAAGATTTGAAAACTACAACTAAGATGCACATCAAAATTTAATCGATGATGAGATATTTGAAATTACAACTGAAGTATGGGGATTGAAAGAGATTTAAATTGAAGGAAAAGTAAATATAAAGATATTAGGTTCTTTTATTAAATGATTCATCTTATAAAATGTACGATGTGGCTGTTTATAAACCACAATCGACAGTTACATAAAGCAGTTACAATTTTGGAATTCAAATAACAAATAACATCCTAACAGCGATTACTAGAAATTTTATTATCCACTTATATCTATTATCTAAAAGTAATATCCATAAGAAGTTAAAAAATCCTAAGCTATTACGTCTTTGTGTCGATTACCCATCATCAATGACTTTGTTGATCAACTTCTCAAATCTTGATAAAGGCCCTCATCATCGATAATTGTTGTTGTCGATATCTTCTTTAGCGAGTTGTCGATTGTTCTGTTCATTGTTGACTAAACTTTATTATCATCAACTAAATCCGATACTTTGGTCGATAATAACAAAGAAATTGATATCTTTTAGTGTCGATAGTCCCGAAATTTAAATGCTATTTTGGGCTAATTTTATTTGGGCTTTCTAACGAGGCTTTTTTGCTATTGTTGGGTTTGGACTTTGGAGTGACAAGGATGGAAAGGGAGGCTGTCCCGTTTTCTCTTCGGCCTAACTGAGAATGAGGTGGCAATCGGATGTGCACGTGTTTCCGAGCGGCGTCCGATGAGCCAATGGACATCTCCACTTCTAACGTAGCCCGGGCGTCGTTTTGGACTTCGGGCCCATTTTCGCCCCGACCCGATTGGCCTGAGAACGACGTCGCCGCGCATATCCGTGCAGCAATGCAAAGAGCATGGTCACTCTACGCCGTCCGCCGCCGGGAGGTTCGAGATCAACCAAGCAGTCATCACTGCCTCACCTGAGGTACTAGTTGTCAAGAAGTCTCTTAGCACGAGATATGTTGGAAATTGACAGTATGACTAGAGTTGTTCATAGGTTCGCCGTGACTTGAATGACCATTTTACCACTAGGCCAACCCACCTCGATGGTCGGTAACGTGAAACTCCAGGTAAATAAGCTATGGGATCCTCTAATCCCGATTAACATAAAAGACTGATAAGGCGGGACATGAGCCATACTTCCATAAATTGCTCAAACCCAATGTCATTTATGATTAATAGGATATAGAATCGAACACATGTGATGCGTCGAATCCGTGCATGCAAATATGTTCCTCAACCACCGAAACAAACTTAGCAGTCTTATTGTGTTGTCGAAAACCTATGAAGTCTTGGTACTTTTAAGTTATGTTTAGCAGTCAATATAATATTTATCCTATTCTGCATTTGATATATGCTTAAAATAGGTTAAAATCAAATGCAAGAGGGATATAGAGCAGATAAAATAATCCTATTGGAAAATAGGATAAAGATATATATGATTTTTAACATTTATGATAGCAAACTTATTTTTATTGAATAACAAACTTATTAAATTAATAAATTGAAATTATATTTCTATATTAATAACATATGAATTTTAATATAAGAAATTCAAAATAAAAAATAAAAATTTATTTTTTTAACTTAATCTCGTCTTTATTTATATATTCAACTTTAATTCTATTTTATAATATATATTCAATATATAAATATAAATATATTTATATTTAATACATATTTTAGGCATTTAATTGTATCGGTACTGTTTCTTGTATAATAAAATTTTATTAGAGAATGATGGAAGAGGAAAAAGAAATTAATAATAAAATAATTAAAAAAGAGAAAAATAAAATAAAATAAAGCAAATACAAATAAATTAGGCAATACTATATTTGTTTATGAACTTTTATGATCATTTATATTGATATGCCACTTATAACAAAAAGTGTACATGATAAGTTGTGAATATATCAAACTTTATTATTATGATTCATAAAGTTAATAAGATATAGCAAAATCGCTAGATGTCCTATCATATCCTATTCTTATCTTGGTTAGGAATTCAAACAACGAAACGTAGTCTTAAAATATCGGAAGCTAATTAATAAAGAGATTTGTTCGTGCTCTTCATATTTGGACATTACTTTACGTTCTTGAATGGAATTCAAAAAAGGCGCAGATGGAGGGAGGTCATACCCAAAGGACTGATAATCAATTAATTATGACCGTCATCTTGATTCCCAAAAATCTTTGACGATTTTGTGTGTGTGTGTAAGTTTCATCTAACTTTGAGTTATATATATATATATATATATATATATATATTAATCAATATCTAATTACGATTTAAAATCATTTATATTAAAGTTAATCGATTTATAAAAGATATTCGAAACTAGGGCTGTGCAACTGATCTCATTCTGCTTGGGAACGGACCGAAACAAGAGGTTCCCGAATCAAAATTTTTGGAATCAATACCGTGTAAGTAGATTTTAGGTTATGGGCGTGGAATTTATCCACTCGCTCAGTAATCGATTAGAACGTTAGATGAAGATTATTTATTATTCTAAAACGAGTTTAATTTTTCTATTGCTTTATATTTCCGTCTATTTTGTATCGACACTCGTATGCTATTGTTTTAATTTTTTTAAAATGAAATGAATGGAAAAAATCAATTCTCGAGTAGATCTTGAAATCGGACCAAAATAAAGACGGTCGATTCTGAGGCAAAGCAGGTTCTACGTTTCGAAAATTGCGAACTAACGTCTATTTGTAACTGGTCCATCCGCACGAGCATTTGCCCCGGTAGCTGTGGGCCCGCGATTTTCGCACGCAAAGGACTCGCTCGCACCAGAGCGCGCCCGTACAAGCGACCGCACCCGATTCCCGCCCAGCCTCCGCCGTGACAAAACCGGCGGCGAAACTCGCGGGGAGCGTCCGATCACTCGCGAGCTCTCCGCGATTCGCTCTCTCGCCTGAGATACAGAACGAACTTCAAGACCAATGGCGACTTCACCGTCTCGCGCCGACGCGGACGCCGCTCGCCGCCTCCCTCCTCCGCCGCCGGCAGCTGCCGAATCGCAGCTCGCCTCCCTCCTATACGGTTCCTCGCGCCTCCCTCTCTCCCCTTCTCTACTCCTCCAGCTCGCGCCTCTCTCTAGCGCGCGCGCGCGGGCGCGACGTCGATTTCCCGCTTCTTGTCCGATTAGTTTTCCGGCCAGCGTTTCGCCGTGCTTTGGAAATGCGGTGGCCGGCCGGTCGGTCGGTCGGCCTGTCTTTTGCCGGTCCGTACCGTCGTTTCGCTAGCGATGTCGAGGTAGGCGTGCGTTTGCGTCGCGTCGGACGTGGTCGGATTGCGTTTTGATTCTCCGTTTCTTGTCCGATGAGTTTTCCGGCGATGAGCGTTTCGCCGTGTTTGCCGGTCGGTCGATCGCCGGTCCGTACTGTCTTTTCGCTAGCGACGTCGAGGTAGGCAGGCGTTTGCGTCGCATCGTCAATCTGTTTCCGTGCAGTCGCATCGGACGTGATTGGATTGCGTTTCGATCCTCCATCACTCGCCGGTTCTGTTGACCGTGCGGGATCGTCATGTCGTGAACTAAAATGGTTCCGGCTAGTCGCGGAATATGTTGATTAGCTGATAGATTGTTCGCAGGAAGAAGTTACCGGTTGCAATTTCCGTAACTACGTTTGACTCAGCATGCTGAGATGTATCTCGGACAGGATTATGAAATAGACGAAGTTATGGAAAGATATATGTTGTTTTACTTTTGTGTATCATCCTCCAAGGCTCGAAAGTTTACATTTATATGGGTGCCGGTGTTTGTGTGCGATTTGTTGTGATAACAGGAATGGCATGACGCATGTGGATTGCATCGTGACTGCATCTGGAGTTCTTTGGTTCTGCCGACCGGTAAACGTAATTGACTTTGATGACTGTTGCATCATGGCTGCAGATATGTCGCAGCAGGTGCAGGCGGCAATGGAAAACATGCTGAAGATGATAAAGTGAGTTCAGATTTCCGTTTGCATTACTTCTATCTACCATGCTGAAACTTAGGCTCCTCTTGGTCATGATTGGCATTCAATTCACAGTACTCGCCCATGTTGATTTTTGTTGTGAATTGCTGCAACAGCACTTCACAAGAAAAGCTTTGTGAATTGGTTAAGATCGTCCAATGTCACTTCCCCTTGTGTGCTATGGCCTTTGGGGCTTTTGATTTTATGATAATTGACATATTTTCATGCTTTTCTTTGTATTGGAGCTTGATCACTTTGCTGAAGACTCAGAAATTGATACTGATGCGTGATGCCTGTTGTATACTATGTCATTGACATTTTTTTCCCTAAAGAGAATCTCCAATGCCTCTGCCCTAATAAGTGATTTCCATCATGCATTTGGTATCACTTGTTAAACTCAAGAGTGCTTTCACTATGGACGTTCATCCATCTTGTATCACAATATCATATATCTGACTAATCAGACATGTAGATAATCCCATCTAATAGTTATATGATGACTATTGTATAGTGAAGCTGATCAAAGCAGTGCTGGAATCATCGAGGATATAGAGAAGTGCAGGAATTCTGCTCTTGAGAGGAAGAAAGGTCTGGAGGAAGAGAAGAAGCAATTCCAAAGAGCTGCTTATGCTGTTATCGACATGCTCAATGTTGGAAATTAAGGCAAGCTTCAAAACTGTATTTATTCCACTCTAATATGCAGGACAAGAAATATACTGAGCTTCTCTAGGTTGTTTGGAAAGAGATGGAACTCATCATTGCATTCACTTGTGGAAAGAATTTACAAGCATTTAAATAACTATTTCATATTTCCATCCTTTGCTAACGGTGAGGATTGTTTAACAAAAGAAGAAATGCCACAACTATTTCATGGTCATCTGCATATGAATCTAAAAGATATACAGATGATCATTCTCTCTCAAGGCATTGAGCTCTTCCACTTTTGCGCCATCAGCCATGACAATTGTGCTTCCTCTCTTGCCAAACTTTTTGTCTGCACCCACCAAATTAAGTAAAACAACACTAAGTCAAATTTGTCATAGAGGGAGGCATTTAGAACTGAAAGGATGTAAAGAGAAAAGTGATCTTATGTAACAATCGCTTAACAGACTGTTTGACTCTGTGTACTACCAAACAAATAGTAAGAGCACACAAAGTTACCCTTATAGCAGCTGGCAGCACATCGTTAAGTGATCATCCTTTGTGTAAGCATGTGTGCGGGGATGTGTACTTGTGCTTTTCATGAATTTATATGGACATGTGTGTGCATTTGAAGTGTGAAATATACAAGCGCTTCTGATAATGATTTGAGCAGATTAATTCATTGTAATATGTTGATGGCTCTGCTGTTTAAAGCCATTAAGTTCAACAGAATTTGCATATTTATGTCTTCCATTGCTGTTGCTTGATTTTCTGGGGAACTCTATGTTTCGCATTATATGAAAATGACTTGATTTTCAATAAAAATAGTAGAATATGTTCATAATACCTGCTATTTTGAGAAGGTCTTCTATGGAGTCGGGTAGATGTATCAGTTTCCCTGTCATGTTGCCTTCCAATGTACTTTCATTGGGATGATGGTCGTGTATAATTACCCTTACTGGAAATGTACTTGGTAAAGTAGTGGAGGGTGGCGGTGCTTCTGCGAAATGCACGCATAAGATTTTATGACAGGATAATAAATATAAAGAAAGTGGTTATTCATGTGGCGTGGTCAAAATTATAACTGAGGCTTGGCATGGCTCACTGATGTGATGTGTAAATATGTCTTGGAGGTGCAAATAAGTTTATTTAGCATAAGAAATGGAAGTAGAGAGTAAGAGTAATAATTGTTTTTCCACACACCCGATAAAGAACCGATTAAAAGAACATTGGCTCCTGAAAAAGATCTTGGTAGCCAATTTTTCTTTAAGCTAACACTGAACTTAAATATATCACTTTAATGAAGCCCACCATAGGTTGGGTTTCCCTCAGATCCCAACCTTTGGACATAAAACACATTTGGACTCATACAAATCTTACTAAAACTGCTTGTTTTTTCATCAGAAGCTTGTGATTTAGTTTTTGATGCAGCAAGTAGGGGAAAACAGTTTTTAATTGTTGGTACCAAGAATAAAGCAGCTGATTCAGTAGCATGGGCTGCAATAAGGGCTTGATGTCATTATGTTAATAAAAAGTGGCTCGGTGGTATGTTAACAAATTGGTCCACTACAGAAACAAGACTTCATAAGTTCAGGGACTTGAGAACGGAACAAAAGGCGGGGAGACTCAATCGTCTTCCGAAAAGAGATGCAGCTATGTTGAAGAGACAATTATCTCACTTGCAAACATATCTGGGTGGGATTAAATATATGACGGGGTTACCTGATATTGTAATTATCAGGTTCAGATTCAATTACACAAGAAAACTAGTGATGCTGTAGATTGAAATCATAGTAATTAGTAGCTTGCAGAAAACTAAGTTATGAGAGAGAAGATGCAACTGTCTTGCTTGATGTTGGCACTGTGAAAATGCAACTGTTTCTATGAAACTTATTTTTACCCATGGTGAATAGATGTAGCATGTGGGCTCTGATTGAAATATCACCCAAACTATCTAATCTTCTTGATCACCAAAGCCCTAAAAGTCACATGCAGTCGGAGGGACTTGGGTCTATAGTACCGTGTTTTTTCGCAATAAGATTGTTTTCTACTAGGGATTCAAGGATCCCGTTAATGTTAAAGAAAGAATATGTTGAACAGGGACTTGAATGAGCCCTGCCACAGCAGGAAGTTGGTACTTTTGGAGTTTGGTTCTAAGACATGATAACTTGTGGCTATTTCCAGATGGCATAATGCTGATATTATTGTTTTGGGTGAGAGAAGCTACCATTTCCATTTGCATCTCCATTAGCATTGGCAGCATTCTCGAGTTCTTCATTTGATAACATTTGCTGCCAAAGAAGAGAAGAATAACGAGAATATCAATCATCACAACCCCTGTTTTTCCCATTAGCTGCTGGTTTACATTGTAATGGTAATAAATTACGAATGTTCTTTACCATGTATTGCTTGCATTGGCTACTTTTACCTGCTTAAGTGGACTTTGAATTTCATCGAGGAAACTAAATCTATCAAAATATTGCTTAGTTCAGGAGATGTACCTCTATGTTCACATCACCCAGAGATTCTGTCAGAAATTCTATTTCCTTTAGCACTTCTGGTTTCAGGCCTTTCAGATACTGATTACGGAAAAGGAAACAAAAAAATAAAATTAACATACACACTGAGTGATTTTTATGTAATGATAAGGAAGAAAGAAGTCAGGATAGCCGACAAACTAGAAACAAATAGGTTTAGTTTAGCCGAAGAAAAGTTCTGATATCAACTGTAAATTGGCAATATCTGAGGTGGAAATTCTTCTTTTTCTTTTAAATTATAATATTTAACTTTTATGGCATGCTTCGATCTCAAATTTCTGATGGCCCCCTTTTTTTTATTACTTTTGACAATGATTTAGCTGTTATTTCGCTTCAGATTAGTCAAGTGAAAGTAGAAACAATTTTGTGAACCTGAACAAAGTTGGTAATAATTATCTTCCCATCTTTGCTATGTGGCTGCACCAGTTGCTTGAAGTGGTGATGGCTAATCCGGATGACTTGAGAGAGCCTTTTTGTCCTTACTGTAAATGGTTGAGGGATATTAAAAATTACCCCAATCTCTCCCACCATTTCAGAGGAGCCTAATTTTGTCAGAGGTTGCTGCAATGACGTTATATTAAGAAGTTAAGTTACAATGTAGAAAGTTTAAGATGTATAGGAGTAAAAAGGTGAAAACTTAGCATATATGTGTATGTGTATATGTGCATATTTCATATGTATGTACAATGTATAATATAGTATCACCAGGAGCTCCAGCAACCATCAAGGGATCAAAATTTAATCTCTTGAGAGTTTCAGCATAAGAAAGATTAACTAATGCAAAAATGGGATATGATATTCGAACTAGATGAACTTTTGCTGATCATACCTGCTCCATTCCATTTTTGTATGCCAAAACATCCTGCAATCCAGGATACTGTTAAGACTTGGCCACATGATTTACTTGCATAATACGGGGAATTAAGGAGAAATTTTACCACTGCTCCAGATACTACTATGTAGAAGTCTGTTGGAATTTCATTTTGCAAGATGATCTCAACCTTAGGTGGAAAATACTCTGCTTTCATCTCAGATACCTGTTGTAAAAAATTCAATGACTTAATTCTAAGGTATTGTCTGTTGAAACAAATGATTGACATCTCGCAGTTGAACTAATTTCTGTGGAAAAGACATCAACATAGTTTACCTGCCTACTCTTTGACCACATTAAAACCACAGAATTTTAGACACTAGGAGAAAATAATGTTGCATTTAGCCCTCAGTTATGGCAAGAGTACCTATTATCTGAGACAGGGTGCGCATGAACTTTTAACAAAAATTTTGGGGACAAGAAAAACTGATTAATCTTTTAATGATAGGTCCAGAGATGAAGACCCCCTTGGATTTTTGTGATATATCTACAACTTAGTTCAAACAAGTAAGTTAGTAACCATGCAAACTTAGTTGACAGAAGGAAGGATATTGCTTTACCAGCTGAACAATAAGGTCTTCAGAGACTCCTTTGAAAAGGTAGGCATTTTCTACAGTTCTACGGAATAGGTGCTGAGCAATTCCGGATCTGATTGCCTTTGGCAGGTCCTCCAGTACCTCTTCTTGTTGTAGTTCTGCTGTCTTGAACTTGAGTTGCATGTGTGCCAACATTTGCTCTTTTAAACCTTCTGGGAGTCTATTCTTGCTTGCATAGCGCAATATCTCATTTATAGCATCCCTCTGCAAAGTTGTCAGTGTGTGTAGATTGTCAGCTGTACTGCAGGTAATGGCCAGTGAGTGATTTAAATATGGATGACAGGGGTCCTTTTCAAGGACAAGCAAAATCTTCTTCAAATTAATGTCCACTACAGATCCAGGGAACAACATGAGACGTTCGTGTTGCAAATTTTCTTTTTGCATTTTGTGACCTGAAAATGGTTCTCAAACTCTGCAACCAGCCTTCTGTGATTCAGTGAAGTTAATAAAGTCACCATCTTTTCAATTCATTTTCTTGACCTTTTGTCTTAGAACGGAATATTCCTTGTAAAAAGCTATTAATTTTGGTAAACTACCAGATTTTTTAGAAATTTCTTCATTTAGGCAGTTTTTGAATTTCATCCTTGGACAATTTTTTGTCTTCATTTTTCATCTGATTTCTTTCTTCACTAATGACTCCACCGAATGGCTAAGTTCATTGAAAAGCATATTTGGAAGACCAAAAGATGACAAAAAGGCAACGAATACTATCTGTAGTTTTTTCCGGTTCATGCTTTTCTTGTTGAAGTTCTCAAGAGCTGGTGCTGCCTGGTGCTTGAGGTGTCAAGACTTAAATGGATACTATCTGATGCAGATTGGGAGCTACATGGACAACTAGCAGTTATGAGAGCAATCACCATGGCAAAGGTCCGAACAGCACTGTGGACGACGAGGTTTGTCATGTTACCAATCAAATATGCGGTGAGGCCAATGTTGAATAACATGTAGACCATATTGAATATTTTCTCCCCTGTGTTCACTGCATGCAAATCTCCATAGCCAACTGTGGTGAGGGTAACAATTGACCAATACATGGAATAAGTATAGCCCAGCCAGACACTCTTATGTTTGAAATCCTGAACCTCACTTCCAATCCATGTGTTATCTGGATTTTTATGATGGGTGGCTAGCCAGTAATAGAAACAACCAGCTGAATGAACTGCAAATAGGGTGACCTACAGAGAAAGCCGCCAGGAAGAAAAGTCATCCATATGAATATCCATGTAGAAAACGGTGGCACCCAAGAAAATACCCATCCTTCTAGGTAGGATATACTTACGCCAATTAGTTTGCAATATCTTGTCCAGAAGTAGCTAAAGCGAGTGTCCTTCTCTAGCCTGAATACACAAAATAGATGACCCACATCGTAACTGTAATATTTACCAGACTCAGGAGTCAAAACAATAGTGATGTTGATTGCTAGGTGAGAATATCTCATGACAGTTGAATGGATTTTAGCTACAAACATGAGTGTTAGTGGTACCTTGTGAAGAGTTCACTAACACGCCGGAGTCGCCATAGTCGAAGCAAATTGAGGAAGCCGAAAATGTCACCATCGCGCATTTTCCCGGTAAAGATTCTGTATACTACTTGAAATGGCATTGTTGAGGCCACATCCAAAGGGAAATAAATTGCCGTGACATACCTAGGATAGAAAAACTTCAATAAGGAACTGAACAATCCATCTAGGAACTGTGTTTTAATAATTGTCTTTCTTTTCTAGTGTTCTGAACATCGTAGACAGACAGACGAGACATGATACCTTGTCATGGAATAGATACCAAGTAAGTGGGGATAACTGTGCCAGAATTTGGTGTTTGCCGTTCCCGCAGGGTACTTTGCACAACTTGCATCTATTTAGATTTTGATGTGCTGCAACCTTTTTTTCATCGATTGCTAGACTGTCTTCCTTTTCCTAATCTCTCAGCGTAATGAAGTTTGTTGACTCTGGTACGTTTACTCAAGGTTCGATCAAATATATCATTGGGCTGCACGCTTAGTCCTGGTATTGGTTTTAACTGGTTTTAGGACACAAAACACCACAACGAAAGGGAGGTCCCCTAGTTCGATGGTACACGACAACTTGGCAAAAACTAAGGAAAAGGTACTAGCTTATCAGGTATAGTCACTAGGCTTGTTGGAAATCCTCTCTTACTTGAAAAATTTGCAAATTGTATATATTCTGATATCTAAATCTCCCAAATAAATTAACTGTCCAGGTTAGTCAATCAATGTTGTCCCGAGGCCTGAGCTAGGCTTGTTAGATGACAAATTCTACGTTTCTTTCAAGGCTTAGGCCAGCTAAGATATTAGCTAGGTAGCTCATACCCAGGCTGCCCCATACTCTGAAAATAAGTTGGAAAAATGAGGGACCGATCGCCCCTCCGGAAGTTCGAACTGTTCGCTAACCCTCTTGTATTACGAACCCGGTGAAAATGAAGTCGTTGATCTGAAATACGAAAGGTCGAGGACGCGAACCTGATAGCAATCTTTGTGTGGTCATCTACTAGGAGATAAGTCGATTTATCCAAGTAGGCGACGAAGAACGTCAGGATGATGTCCAGAGCGAAAAAGCCATCGACAATCAGATCGACGTACAACAAAGGTCCTGTCGCTACCTTTCTGAAAGCTAGCTCAAAGGGAGATGCCCAGGCTGAGTACACGACCAATATCACAAGAAACGTTTGCCACAACCTGCACATACAGGGGTCAGAATAGGATTCTATCTTTCCTCCCGATAGCATCATGTGCTCAGACTTCTGAGAAAGTAAAAACACGATAACCAACAGGCCGGAGAAGGAAAACTCACCGATATCTACGATCGTACGGAGCAATCACGTACTTCTTCAGCTGCAAATGATTCTCATCAATGACGGTTCCGAAAGCCGGCAGAAGACTGCTAGAAACTGACGCCAAGTTCTTGATCTCGCCGCTGGAGCGCCGTCGGAACAAGAAAGGCAGTGGAGACCTCGAGTTTGACCGGGACATTTCTCCGCGAGGCTTTGCTTGTTGCGCCTGCCGAAACTTTCAGTGCATCAGGAGAGACGGACAAAAAGGTCCGAAAGCGAAGGGGCGTGCTCTTGCTAGTTTTATAAACGAGCCATGTCGTCATCAGCTCGGAGCTACAACAGATGTTCCTGTTCATCCGAGGCGATGGATGTCGATTTAAAAAATAATCTCGTGATAGGTGGAACAGAGCTTTCTCAAAAACCATATAGTATTAAGCCTACAATGACATCGCCTCGTGGATAGGACGGTTAAAGCGTTGGGACAATGATTCATTGGCCATTTCCTGACCTCGAGACACGCACTCCAAAGTCAGGAATCTCTTCTAGACATAAACTAGGGAATTCCATGCACGTAGACATCTACCGTCTGATTTTACTTTTCCTCTTCTTGAGTGTTCGGCGGGCTTCGACCAGGGCCGTTTCCAAGTTGTCGTTGCATCTATTTTTTCCATTGTCTACGGCTAGTGGGTGGGGATGACTTAATCTTAACTGTAGACCGTTGAAAAATTGCAGAAAGGGATTCCACATCTCGCGCCACTCATGTGAGTCATTGGATCCAGAGCAATATCATAAATAATGCCCGTTGAAAACAGCAGAGATATAATTTTTATATTGACATTCGAATGCCCCATTGAAGAATCCCTTTAATAACTCGGCAAAAGATCTCTCTCTCTCTCTCTCTCTCTCTCTCTCTCTCTCTGTAGCGGTGTGCAAAGGTCAGCTTTTGCATACCAAATCCAAGACTACCTCTCCTACCTGATCAGAGGTCGGACGCTTGGTCAAGATTAGAAATTATGGAAGGAGTAACTTTCTTTGTAGCCTCTCATGGAGGCCGTGTTGAGTTGGGCGGCCGTCCTAGGACGAGGTAACATGCGAAGGAAGAAAGGTACCCAGGCATTGGCACCGAAAGCAACACGGTTTAATAAGACCAATGAACCGGAAACTCGACCTCTATGCAGTCTTCTCGAATCACCAAGCGAGGGCGAAAAGGGTTTGTTCGACTCGCTCCCGGAGATCAAAGACGCTTACCGTAGGTTGGGCTGCCGGCGACGAGGACGAGAAGAAGATCGAAGCTGCTCGCTGAACTCGGGAGGTGTGGAGCGTGGACAAGAATAGTAGTGACCTGGATCAAGAAAGAGGTGCGATGTTCCGTTTCTCCATTCGCGATCGACCCAAAGGGAAAGATGATCTTGGCAGAGATTGAGGAATTAGTGGAGCGAGCTTCTTGCCATGCCTGTCTCTAATAAATGCCGCGGCACGATCTCCGTTGACTCCTTCGAAGGATAATATTGAGTATCAGCGTGCGAATGACGGGAGATTTTCGCTGCCATTATGCAGAAAGTTGACCAAGCTCGGCGGCCTCTCGCACGCGCGTCGCCGCCCAAGAGGTCGTGTTAGAGTGCAGCTCTATTTTCGCTTGTGTGACCTTGAATTTGGTGCCGTGCCAAAGCCGGCAAGCTTGTACTCTTCGAATGGACCTTGCCTTGCCGATTATTGCATTAGCTCGGTTTAGCGAAGGAAATTCTCGCGCACTCGATTGACTTTATGAAAGAATTAGTACTGTATTTTGACATATAACATAAGTAAATGATTCGAAGGTTTGCACTCAGCCTAAATGACACACCTCGGTTCCTATTACTCTAGGAAAGGGAAAGCCTTCATTTTTTTTTTTTTTTTTAGGGTCACCGAGTAGGCCTAGTAAAGTGGCTTTGGCAAATTGTAAATTTACTATTAATAATATTTTCTGGGGATACTCTCCCAACAAGGTCAGGATGGCCGAGTGGTCTAAGGCGCCAGACTCAAGTTCTGGTCCTCGTGAGAGGGCGTGGGTTCAAATCCCACTTCTGACAAAACTTTTCGTTTCCTTTTGTATTTATTTGCATATGATTTTTCCTTTTCGCTCCTCGGTGCCCCCAACGGAATGGGCCCATGACTTTTCTTTTGGAAAAATCCTTGTTTGAGAGTTAACTCTTGACATTTTGTATATTTCTTCGCTCTCGTATTTTAATTTTTTTATTATTAATTAATTTCTTTTCAAAATATCTAGATATTAAAGTATAACAATATGGGATGTCTTTTCATTATATTTTCTGATTTGAAGATTCACAAAAGAATTGGAAATTTTTGAATACTTAAAATTGCCATGACGGTGATTGATTGAGTGGTCCATGAGTTACAGGGAAGAGGGTTTTTAGGGCAGGTAGGTTTTTGTCTTAGAACCTTCCTTGTTTGGATCAATCCCTAGTTTTAGAACATGGAGCCCACCCTTTGGGTCCGATTCAAGATTTACTCGGAAATCAGCGAATATAAGATGCAAGGTAAAACTAAAAGGAGAGAATTATGGTATTTTAATATCGTTTCACGATTTGCTCTATTCAGCATCTGCAACTGGGAACCGGACCAATAACAATTGGTTCCAAAAATTTGGAATAGGAAAACAAACTAGAATTGGCGAGGTAAGGTTGGCCTGATTTTGTTCCAAGATCTATCTTGGAGTGGTGCTCACCCCTAATAAAGTTGGTGTGCAG
Organism: Eucalyptus grandis; assembly: GCF_016545825.1. Lineage (NCBI taxonomy): Eukaryota > Viridiplantae > Streptophyta > Magnoliopsida > Myrtales > Myrtaceae > Eucalyptus > Eucalyptus grandis. Next base: position 53,576,424 of record NC_052614.1, read on the forward strand.
GCCAAAGATTAGATTTAATTACTTAAGGGAAAATGACACAAATAGTTCTTAAACTTTGATTCACTGTACAATGTAATCATTGAACTTCTAATTTTATTTAATGTGATTATCAAAATTTTGGTATATATTCAATTTAATTTTTTTAATTATATGAAAATTCAATATTGTCCCTACATTAATTAAAATATCATATACAACATTAAACGTTTTTATATAGTCAAATAACTATATTGAACGTTTACTAAAAGTTCATAAAATATATTGAACAAATTAAAAGTTTAGAGACCACATTACACATTTGGCTAAAATTTAAGGACTACATTTAATAAATTAAAAGTTGAAAAACTACATTACATATCATGCCAAAATTTATAAACTGTTTGTGTCATTATCTCATTACTTAACCCGCCATGTATTTTACAAACTTCGAAAAATTGCGATTCGACTTAGATTTATCATCGATTTTGATCATCGATTTTGGGCGATCCACTCGCAATATAGTGGGACATGGGTGGTGTGCTCGCGCTAAAAGGAAATTATGAGTGGACTAAATCTACCACTTTAAACCGAGCAAACCCCAACATGTTAACGTTGGAGACCCTTTCGAAGAGTGAGACAAGGTAATTAGGATTGCAAAATTTTCCGTGGAGAATTAGAAACGAGAATTGTATGATTGTGATAGCAATATAAGAAAATATCCACTTAAGGTGTTTATTTTCCCCTCTCTCTATGTGAAAATGTTTTGCTCAACATAGAGATGGTTTTTGAAAAAAGAGACAAAGTACCAACTTTCGCTCAAGAGATAATTTAGCCTCAACTTTCAAGTGTCATAAAAAAGGTCATAAACTTTCTCTTGAGGGATAACTTGGACACCAATTTTCAATTATTGCATAAAAAGCCATCAACTCTAGTACAATAGACACTTATGGCCAAAATATGCATAAATGGTATCCAGGAGGGCAAGCTCACATTGACATGACAAACGACAAGTATCATGTCAGCATTCATAATTTTCATAAATAATCAAAACGACATCGTTTTTAACGAACAATTAAAGCATCAACTTAGATTAAGAGAGAAGGAGGGTATGCAAATTGGGGTTTTGGGTTTTCCACAACATCATAGCACATTCATTGAATTCTGCCAAATTACCCACCTTCTAAGTGATTTTGTGAGGAACCCTAACCCTTCGACTTAATTCCATATCTTTAATTAGCTAACATTGCGCCGAGCCATGCCATTCCAGCTTCCATTTAGCACCTTAAATGTCACATATGAACATTTCAATAAGAATTTCGACAGTGGCTAAAATTCAGGCCAAAATTATCGGGGTGTGGGAAATTATGTCTTGCAAATGAAAATCATTGGCCATCTTGTACTAAGGTGAATGCTAGTAACCATTTTTTGTGGAAAATTCGAACTGTCGTGGCCAAAAGAAGAGAACAAAAATAGTGGATGGAGATGGAACGCAAAACCGCACGATTTTCATATCAAATCTGAAGCGATTCCGGAACTCGAGAACTCCCGAACATGGCGACTGCGAACCGAGAATCTCGCCGGAGGAAGATCGTCGATCGCGGCTCCGACCGCCTGGCCCTCATCACCGGCCGCATCCAGTCCCTCCCCGCCGCCGACGAACCTTCTCAGCCGCCCGCGCCTCGCGATCCCGACCCGCCATCCCTTCTCCCCCCGGATCAATCCGACGGCGGCACAGGTTCGGAATCCTAGATGGCTCCGCCCTCTGCATCTCCCCTTCGTCGATCGCCTGAGAAATTGGCTGAATCGAATGCGCGCGCGCCTTGCTTTTTTCCGTCCGGCGTTGCTGGTTTTGAGGGGGGGATTTTTCTTTTTGCGCGAAATGGTTTCGAGGGCTCGGTGGCGTTGTTTAAGGATCTGTTTCGGCCGGGAAGGATGGGGTATGCGTGTGGAGAAGATGTGGGTGTCGGCGAAACGAAGTGCTTTGCATTGGTGCGGATGAATTAGCCTGAAAAGACCTGATTTTGAGTTCTAGGGTGAGCGTTCCTGGCCAAGTTCTGGTCTTGATGCGAGGGGATTGTGTTTAGGCGTTGCCGTAGTTAGAAGTAGAAGCCCTAATTCGAGGAATGGTACTGTTATATATTACTGTTCAAAGCAGAGGCGAATTCGGTTTGATGATTTGAGGACACCATTTTCATTTTGGTGAAAATTCGATTGGCTTGCTAATTGCTAAATGTCCTTGTGGAGTTACCGTGTAGCGTAGCGGCATTGTAAAATGCTTACCTTTTGCCCGTCCTTGGTTTGCTTCCAATCATTTCCCTGTGGATGGGTTTCAGATTTGTACGATGTAGGCATGCGAGTAATGCTAGGATTGGCTCCTACCGTGGTTAAAGTAATGAAAGCAATGTGGCAGTGCTTTGAGATATGAAATTGGTTTTATCCTGGAAAAGCTTTCTCTTTTATGACTTATCCTTTTTGGCATATCGAGTTTTTGGAATGAGCGGGATAAGAGCGTGAGGAAGAGGAAGTGGAAGTATCCTGTTAATAGATTTTAGTATAAATTATCCCACATTTCTTACTTGTGTATCTTATTTGCATGCAGCTTTGTATCGTGGAGAATATCCAGCCTTTGAGACTGAGCTGCCAAAGGATCATCAAAGTGGAGATGTTAGTGAGACCAATGGTTCCCGAGGTAGAGAAAATATGGAGTTCCTGGCAGAGAAAAGTCAGACAAGCAATGAACACTCAGAGGCTCCGCCGTTGGAGATCAGTGAGAACTCAGAAACTTATTCATCATCCGCCTCGCATCAAAATGCATCTCGTCCTACCGTACATGCAGAGCAACCCTCAGTTCCTCAGGCACAGCGTAGCATGTCCATTAGTCCTAATCAAATTAGTTCTGCTATAGATTCTTCAGTTACTACACGCTTACTCTGTTCTATGGTAGTGGGGCTGCTGGTGGTTTTATCAGACATAGGTTTTCCCCTTTTAGGCAACAAGATCATCCGGTCCGTCTTGATGTTAAGGCCTCTTTACCTCGTTCTGCTTACCAACGTGACACTTGTGCTTGCTCCACTTGTTTTGGACAAGCAATCAACCATTGCGAGAACTGTCAGAGGGGAAAATAAGATTCCTTCAGCTAACGGGAGTGATTGGACTGATCAAGTTGGCAATAGCTTGGAGTTAGGTTTTCTGATGATGAAAGTAATGGATGCAGTAGTCATGGATTGCAGTGTCTACTCTGTGGTGGTTGTATGTGGTTTGTCGCTTACACAGATATTCTCTTAAATCCGGATAATCTCATCGGAATGTGAGAGCCGTTACTATAGTTGGCTGACTTCAGAGAACATTTTTGCCATCAGCAGCAAAATTTCCTTACTTCTCGTTTTTTTCTGCTTTGTAAGCCTTTGTGGCTGAATAATTGCCGGTATTTTCTGCAGTTTTGGTCCCGTAGACCCATTTATTTATTCTATATGCTCGTTTTTAGATGACGTTATGCTGTTGCCTGTCTCGTGGAATAGTGAATCCAGCATACATTCCATATTCCGATGTTTATTGGTATTGTGTTGTGGCTTTGTGATTTAATGCTGCCATTTTTAGGCATTTGACTGAATAAAGCACTTGTACTTTTTGTAATATCATTCAGCTACTTCGTATAACCCTTGCTACTTTGTGACAAATTTGCTGATTGATCCTTTTTGAGGAGAGAATCGTTATTACTATGTTTGAGGGCATTTGATAATTATTCTGTTCTCCAGATCAATTTTTGTTTTATAAATGGTTTTTTCTTATTTTGTTTCTTGGACGAGTTTCTAAGCATTTAAAGTCTTTTGGTAATTGTCTAGAATTTATATTTCCAAAATAAAACTGTATTTGATACGACCCTCAAATTCTTTTGTAATTTAGAATTTTTTAAAAATTTTAAATAATTTTATTATATTTTTCTTTTTTTTTTTCTTCTTCCTTTAGTTAAGTGCCGGCATCAACCATGGCTGGCGATCTCAACGAGTGTCGCTGACCCTTGGCAAGGCTCGGCTTCACCATGGTCGGGCGACGCCTTGCAGGAGCCCGATGGGGTTGATGGCCATGGCTAAGGCCAACAATTGACTAAAGGAAGAAATAAAAAAGAAAAGGCTTGATTTTGGAGTTGATCCAGGAACAAAGAAGCAATTTTCTTTTTTACTTTTTGATTTTGTTTTAAATTTATTCCGAAAAACAAAAAGTTATCAAATGGATTTTTATTCTTTTTGTTTCTTGAAAACAAAAGAATATAATCAAGCGCTATTAGGCATGTTACCGAATAGGCTCTTGAAGAGAAGATTACAAATTGATGGAAGTTCAAGATAGTTCGAGGAAAATGACTAGTCAATCGAGGAAGGATTTGAGAATACTCTGCTTACGGATCAATCTTTAATGGCTTCTATTCAATAAAGCAGAGTGCACTTCAATATCCATCAACCTTATTCGTCCCCCCTCATAGCTATCTGCACATCCAGGTGTTCGCCAAGACCAGATGGATCAATTCTTCTGTTTGAGGCCTCACATCCGTTTTTTCCTCATTCGGCCTCCAGTTTACATACGTCAATCCTCAGTTTAACACATTCAATTGATGTTTGAAATTCAATCTTTTGTGGGATGCATAATGCAACACTGAGAGCATAAGATTAAGTCTTCTTTGCACCACATTCTGCACCCTGTCCATCAGGTGCTCGTGCTTTGTAACATTCAGGAGGAATGTGACTGGATAAGCAGAACACAGTGGCTCGGAACATTTCTAATGCAGCATGAGCAATGCATTATCTTTCCATCACTAAGTTCAAAAGTGATTTTAGGAGTTCAATGAACATCAGCTTGAACTCTTTGTAATATTAGGTTCCGCTCCAATTCCAGCAGCTCTATCATCCTATATGCATCTCCTGAAAATGGCTTGGAATTATCGCCCGAAACAAATTCCAGTACCATATTGTCCACCTCAATTGAGCTTCCTCCGGGTGGCTTTTTCAAGTTTCTATTTCTCATGAGCTTTCTCATTCTCGAAACCCCTTCGCTTTTTCCCAAATCTGCATATAAATTAGCCAGCAATACATAATTCCCTGTGAAATCCGGTTCCAGTTCTATCAGATGCTCCATTGCAGCAATGGCCATCTCAAGATTGCCATGAGTCCTGCAAGAACTTAATAAAGAACCCCATATTTTGGAATCTGGTTTCATTGGCATAGTCTGTACCACATCCATAGCCTGGTCGAGACATCCCGAGCGCCCGAGAAGATCTATCAAGCAGCCATAATGCTCGATATCTGGTTCTAATTCATAGTCTCTCTTCATTGAACAAAATAATTCCATTCCCTCATCTACTAGACCAGCATGTACACATGCTGAGAGGGTACCGAGAAATGTGACACCATTTGGATCAACCCCTGCTCTTCGCATAGCTTGGAACAGTTCAATTGCTTCGTGAGCTTTTCCATGATTGGCTAAACTACAAATCATTGTACTCCAAGAAATAACATCTCTCGTCTTCATCTCATTGAACAACCGGCTCGCTTGCTCGATGCAACCGCATTTTGCATACATCTCCATCAGAGCATTACAAATACAAGTCCTGTGGAGAAGCCGGTGCTTATCTGCATACATGTGAATCCACTTCCCAACTTCGAGAGCTCCTAGGTGTGCACAAGCTGGCAAGACGGATACAATACTTATCTCATCAGGTTCAACACCAACCGTTTGCATTTGCCTGAAAATTTCCAGGGCATCGACGTAACAGCCGACTTGAGAGTACCCGGAAATCACCGTCGTCCAAGAGACGACAGTCTTGCACGGCATCTCATCAAACAATTCTCTCGCCCTCATCACCTCTCCCGACCTAACATGCCCGGAAATGAGACCGTTCCACGAGACGGCATCCCTTTGAGGCATTTCGTCAAACACCTTATACGCATCTTCCAACTTCCCGAACTTGGCGTACATGTCTATCAACGAATTCTCCGTCACCAGCTGCCCTGCCGCCCCGAATTTACACACATGGGCGTGCACTTGCGAACCCAGATGTTCACTCCCCAACCCTCCACACGACTTGATCAAGAACGGGAACGTGAACTCGTCGGGCGAAATCTTTCCGTCCTCCAGCATCTCCCTGTACACCGCGAACACGAGACCGTACGCGAAGTTGCGCGCGCAGGCTCTGACGATGGCATTGTAGAGGAACACGTTCGGGCCCGCCGCGCTCCTGAAGAGCGAAATGGCATAGCCGAGATCGCCGCATCGGTCGCACACGTCGACCATCTTCGTCGCCAGGAAATTGCTCTGCGACAGGGAGCGCCGGACGATGCGGGCGTGGACCCTCTTCAGCTCCGCGACGTTGCCGCAGCTCCGCAGCGCCGGCACGAACAGGTCCTCCAGGTTCCTGAGGACGGGACGGCTGATTCCGGGTGGCATTTAGCGACGACCGAAGGCTCCTGGGAATTTGGACATAAAGCTTCCTCAAAGTATCCAAGGAGCTTCCGTGATCTCTGCAGGCTTCCAATCTTGTCCGATAGAAGCTCCCCTTGCAATGATACGAGTAGTTCATGAAATTTAGCACAACAAGTACTATGGTTCGTTAACTTTTAATTTATTTAATGTGATCCTTAAACTTTAACTCGATATGTAATGTCCGTATATGAATTTTTAAATTTATTCAAGATGATTTATGAATTTTTTATAAATGTTCAAATTAATTATTGGACTATATCAAAATATTTAATATTGTCCTAATCTAAGGAATATTGGAATCAAAGCTATACATTGTTCACTCCTGGTAATTATATTGAAGCATAGAATTGATTGAAATTTAATTTTGAATATTTACCAAAAGTTTTTAGATCATATGAAGCAAGTTAAAAGTTTAGGGACAATATTATGCATCGAGTTAAAATTTATGAACTATATTAAATAAATTAAAAGTTTAGAAATCATGTTACATATGAATTAAAGTTCATAAAGCATATTGAATAAATTAAAAATTTAAGAATCACATTGCATGTTAAGTCAAAGTTCATAGACCATTTATATCATTTTTCTTAATATAAACTCTAGCACGGCCCATTATCAGTCCTTTTCTTGACTCATCAATTCAGGCGACCCTTATAACTATAGTCTTGTCAAGGCCCTAAGGATGTGTGATCCACTTATGCGAGTCGAGAACATGCGTCACTTGCAAGCTAAATTCGATCCCCGGCGAAGAATATAGCGGGTCCAAAATACGGGCCCGCGCCGTGGCGCGACCGGCGCGGGTAGCAACATGATGGCCTCACCATGACTCCATGTGAGAACATGCAAAACTGTAAAAAATTTGGACCACCCCCACCACGGCCGCTCTCAAACCAGCGAATTTAACGTCCTCCGCCCCCTGTTTTCATTCCTCTCTCTCTCTCTCTCTCTCCTAGAAAAAAGAGCCGTGGTGAAGCCCACGTGGACCACAGAGCTCTTTTTTTCGATAGAGAGAGAGAGAGAGAGAGAGAGAGAGAGAGAGATGCAGAGCCTGCAGGAGAAGGCGGCGCAATGGAGCGGCGTTGACCAGGAGGACGCCTTCGCCATCGACGGCACCAACCTCTTCGAGAAGCTCGGCCTCCCCACCTTCGTCAATCTCTCCACCAATTTCTACACCAGGTCGCTTCTCTGCATACGTCGAGGGAGATATTTCGTTTCTTTTTGATCTTGTCGTGGGGAACGCGTGTTTTTGTGCTTGCCCATTTGTTCGATCGCGCTGTTTATGTTGGTGCTGCTCAATGAAGTTCGTGGGTGTTGCTCTGATGATGGCGGATGATCGGTCTGATGCTCCCCGCGATGTCTTTTCGGAGGGTGGAGCTTGGAAGTGTTCTTTTTAGTTGTATATCTTGATGAACTGCCGCTTCTTATGGGTCAATTGAGATTGTTGAAAACAAAAAATTATGACAAGATTCTGGCTTTGATGATTGAGAATGTGATTGACTAGTTTGGAAGAGTAAGATGCACTTCGGACCATCGGGTTGGTTAGTTTCTTCGTGCTTTCATTAGATATGGCCTTGCTCGATTTTTCTGAGTTAGGAAGTGGACTTGTTTGAGTCATGATTAGGAGGGCCTGAAAGGAAAAGATTATCTTGTAAGTTGTAATACAGAAGCTTGTTGATCTGAGGTCTGGTGGATCAGGGTGTACGATGATGAAGAAGAATGGTTTCGGTCGATCTTTGCGAATTCAAAGAAGGAAGAAGCAATTCAAAACCAATATGAATTCTTTGTGCAAAGAATGGGCGGTCCACCACTGTATTCCCAGAGGAAAGGTATTTTTCCTGCTTTCCTATTAGTGTCGTGTAGCGATTCGCATTTCCATTTGAGGCTACCAAGATGTGGTGATGTCCATCGTAATGGTCTGTAGAACAATTTGAACATGTCGGTACAGCTATCAGATGAGATTACGTGTCTACACAGTTAGAAGTCGCAGTGGCTTCCAGCTTTGAAAGTCGAGGCTTCAAGAAACAAGTAGAGATTTTACTAAAGTCATGTTTAACCTCTCCTCCTATGATTCATGTCTATATGTTTCAAGCCTTTTGTAGCATTTTCTGTTTCTGAAGAGTTTGATGTAGTTGTGTCTGATTTACATTGAGCATCTTTGACATGGTTGGGACAAGTCTCGTTTCTCTGAAGCTCATTTGGTTTATTCTATTTAGAGAACTCATTCTTTTGATCTGATTTTGTCCCCATTCAGGGATATTGATGACTGAATCCCCGTTACTTTAATGACACTAATCTTGGACTACAGCTAAACATGTTTATTTCAAACATTGCTGATTCGGCAGGTCATCCTGCATTAATTGGGCGCCATCGACCCTTTCCTGTCACCCGTCAAGCAGCGGAAAGGTGGTTGCATCACATGCAACAAGCACTAGACAGCATTGCTGAAATTGACGATGACTCAAAGACTAAGATGATGAACTTTTTCAGGTGAAAAACTTTTGAACTTCCTTTTCTTCTGGATGTTAATCCTCACTTGTAGCAAGACTAAATATATCTTTGTAATTATGCTGATAGGCACACAGCATTCTTTCTTGTGGCTGGCGATGAGTTGAAGAATCAAAACCAACAAGTTCCATGTAAGCATGCGGCCAGCAAACCAGCTGCTGCTTGAAGTTTGGATGATAGAGTACACTCTCCTCCAATTTAGTTAGAAAATTGAGATTATAATCATCTCCAATGTAGCAGAACCGGATAAGACTGTAATAGAAGTATGCTGAAAGCTCATTTATCAATATCATTGGGTCTAGAACGTTGAAAGAGCTTTTGCTGTCTTTGTCAACAGACAGAAAAGGTCTTGCAGAATGAATTGTATCAGGTCAATCTCTCGTTTAAACAGCGGTCACTTTTTCAGACAGATTTATTTCAGTTCTGCAGCATTTCTGTCGTAGCCTTATGGAGTAAAAACATTTGGGAGGTGAAAAAATGGTGGATAGATTTTACATGAAAGAGGTCAAGAGGAAGATCTGTCTCACAGTTAGTTGCTGTAAATATGGGGGAAAAGAGTCAAGCTACTTGCAAGTGGCTCGGGCTTGGCTCGATGATTATTTGGTATCAGCTTGTCTAATTTCAAGCTGAGCTCGAGCTTGAGTTCATCTATAACATAATCATAATCAAGCAGAGTCAAGCCGAGCCCAAATATCTCAATTTTTTTAGTCAAATGGGGCTTGAGCAGGAATTTTATTACTCAGTTGAGCTCAAGTAGAGTTTGGAGCACCAAGTTTGCGAGTCGAGTCAAGCTCGAGCTTAACGGTGTGTCGACTCGATCACACACCCTGACTGTGAATGCCACAAAAGTATTCAAGTTGTGATGAAGATACTCTAGTGACCTTGCAATTGGCACATATTGTTTCTTCTATGGGTCAGATCAATTAACTATTGCAGCCATCCCAGAATTTATGGGGAAAACATTAACTTTTTTCTTCTTCTTCTTCTTCTTCTTCTTTCCTTTTGAAGTATAAATGGATCACAAGCGGAATGAATCACTCTGTCATTTGGCTAAAAGTAATGGATCACAAGCGGAATGAATCACTTTGTCATTTGGCTAAAAGTCTTAGGAATATATTTGTAATGTTCTCATATTTTACTTTAGACTTTTGATGATTGAACTTAAAATAGACCGCATGGAGGGTTTTGTTCAGCTATGGATCTTTCACTTCTAATGTTAACTTCATGACTAATTTATCCTAAATACTCAAAATTTTGGAAACATCTAAATAAAATTGACACTTTCGTGCCATCATTTTTTCATAATTTTTTAATTTTTAAGTATTTTGCGACGATTTTTTTTGGACGAGTGCTACAGAAATTTCAACTGTTGGACTATGGGATTGCTCAAAGCTGTCCAAAGGGCCCATCCAAATGGTGACAAAGCCTATCCGGATTGTGAACCAAGCCCATTAGAAAAAGTCACATTGCTCAATTTGTCCGCAAGCTCAAAGTCCAAAACCAAAGACATTTAACCCTGAGATGGTTCAAGATAACAATCAAAGCAATAGGCTAATCATGTAATCATATGTCTAGATCTAGTGAGAACTCTTAACACTTGATAATAGTCTAGTCTTAATTGTTCTTAGCACTTGGTTCCAGTGATTAATGTTCAGAATCATGTACGCCGAGAGTGATTAATCACGTAATTGACAATCTTATTTCTCCATAACAACGATATTTTAGGAAAATGAGTCATATTTTTGGGTAAATTAATATGGCTACTTATTTTTCTTTAATATTGGGTTTATTACTGTTGACTATCCACTATGATTTCACCAAAAAAATTGTATAAAATCAAGCTACATTAGCACTCCATCATGAATGTTTTTTTTTTTTTTTGGGGGGAAGGGGGTGGGTGGGGCAAAATACATGACCGTTGATTTCGACAATCATCATGGGTCATGGTACCCTGAGATTTCATTTTCAGCAGTTTTCTATGCTTCCCTTTTTCTCAAGTTATTAAAAGTCTAGTCAGGTGAAAACTTGTGCCTGTGGAATTCCTCATGCAGCAGACAAAAATATGAGTAAAGCATTTGAATTTTCCACAAGACATTAAAACGTGCCCCAACCATCTACCTCCCATCTGTCTAACCCTGCAAAACACAGTCTAAACACAGTCTAACTTTGTTGCCCCCAACCCAGATTCTTTTCTTGCGTACATTGTTGTCTTCCACTCGCCAATAAAGCACCTCTCTCTCTCTCTCTCTCTCTCACATGATCTTTAGTTACTTTTGGCTAAAGGGTAGCAGAAAAGGTGGCAGAAAAGGTGGGGACATTCCAGCCGTTTGTTCTTGTCTTGAGTAAATTGATTTGCCTAGAGATCGCAAAACTTCACCCAAGACGTGCCTATTTTCACGTACATACCAAAAGAGAGAGCGCGCCCCCTTTTTGTTGCTTTTCAAAGCACGAGATGCTCTGACCAAAAAAAAAAAAAAAGCACGAGATGCCATCTTGAAACGAGGCTTGCAGCGTGTTTTTTTAATCTGAGCCAACCGAATTTCAATGGCTTTGAATTGTCAATGATGGTGACTCTTGAACTGTGCAATTGAACCCTCCTAGAAAACCAATCACATGGATAGCTCATGTCCTTCTCATTTCCTTGCAGCATACCGAATATATTCCGCGTCCGACATTCGTTGATGGCATCATTGGAACGCTTGCTAAGCATGCTGAATAAAGAATAATTCAATATTTTAAAGCGTTTTTTGTTCATTATTTCATTGTAATTATTCTAGTATCATGATCGGAGAATTTTTTCTAAATTTCATGAAGCAAATTATGACCGCCGGTAGGATTCACTACCACGTGCATCTTTCATAGACTGGAAATTTGAAAACAGTCCCTTCTCCATTAAACCGTTTCTTGTCTTCTCAAATTCTTTATGCCCATGATTGATACAGTTTTCCTTCTGTAGCGAACGGTATCTTTTTGTCTACTATTTGATTTATCATTCTGAGGACAAGTAAACAGCGATAGCTGCAAGGACAGAGAGAAAGGCAAGTGAAGGAAGAAAAGAATAGCCAAACCCTTTGCATGAATTATAATACAGTTGGAGAGGGACTCAAGACCCAATCCTGCAAACAAGGTTACATACACAGCAGCTAAGCTAATTGACCCATTTGAACAACCTCAATCCATATCTACCAACATTATCTTCTTCGGATCGATCCTCCACCACGGATCGGCGAACCGAGCGGAGAATGACCGAGAGAGATTATCGGGCTCAGCACAATCGATTCCTTCATCGAAATTCTGAGAGTATTCATCAGGATCATAAGAACCCTTGATTTTGTTGTTGTTAATAGAACTGGAGACCTTCTTGTCCCTCTTGAATCTTCTCCAAAATCGTTGCCACCCTTGATGTATTTTCTCATGCTGACCATGACTAGGCTTGTTGCTGTCGTTGCTGTTGCCGTTCCTCCCCAAGTGGATGACCTCCATCCTTGGCTCCCGCCAGTTCTTGATGCCCATCTGTTTCCCAAGAGAGAAGATGAAACCGGCAGATCGTGAAGCGCAGAATGAGCTTGAACTAAAGATGCGGGTTTAAGTAGGTGCGCACGTAACATGACCCAATGATGTTAGCTTTGGTGTATTTAATGAATTTAAAAGGGACATGTGTGAATGTGTATTCAGCATTTTGACTTGAACCACCTGGTTAGGCGGCTGTAGGATCCGAGGAATGAAAAGTAGCCCGGCCATCAAGATTGAGCCGTGTTTGAGATTCGGCCAGACTAAAAAATCTTAGCATCATAACGGCAAACTCTAGGGGTGACAATTTTAACAAAGGACTGGGACGTCTCGTTTAATTCTGAGGAAGTGGTCCTGATTGGTGGGAATAGATATCTCATGGAGGCCACGCTAGACAAAGGAAGAGAACTCAGGTTTGGTTGATGGAGCATCTCCAAATGAACTGGTCATATACACAATTGACAAGAAGATACCAAAAAACTACCATCGCTTTCACAAAAGAACAGAGGAAAAGGCAAAACGGATCGATGTTCGACGCATGATTCATATAGGATCAAGTCGACTAATTTGTAGACCCGGGCAACGGACCATCAGTACGTGCCTGTGTGTCGTTACGGAGATACACGGTTTGTAACGAAGAATGAAGTTCGAGTGACAAAACCGAGGTCATCTAGATTTCATTGATTCAAATTGAGACTAGCCCTTACGTAATGAGCTTTGAGAGAGTAAATCTAATGTACCTCCTGGTCCCAAAACCAGCAGGACCAAGTTGGGGGCTTTGATGAGGTCAAGGTCCCATGGCCGACCCCCAAGCATCCAAAAAGTCTGCAAAAATTTAATAAAGACAACCGCCGAAAGGTCAATTTTGCCAGCCACTCTCTCTCTCTCTCTCTCTTCATAGCTCATGAGACCCCTCTCAGAGTCAAAACCAACCCTACCACAAACTGCTCAGCATGCGGAGATGTGAAATTGTGCGTAATGCAAAAGGTAGTGGGATAAGGAATACCACTAACCATCCACCAGAGAAGGAAAGGTAATTTTCTCTTCATTGGCCACTAAAGGTGCTGTAGAAATCAATCCCTGAAGTGCCTCGCCTGAACGAAATGAACCGAAAGTAGTAACCTTTGCTTTTGGATTTGATTAATCCCCCTAACTGAACAAGAACTGTTCCAATTTTCCAATTAGAAACGTTCCTTCTCATCTTGGTTTTCTGATGCTTTTTCGAGTGTCAGAGATTACACCAAAGAACAACTTCCAAATGGGTACACCCATTGGTTTCTGATTTCTCAAGGCAAGAAAACATTACTGACGTACAAAGAGTCATTCCAGAATTGATTAGATTCCTAACTGTACAGGGCCTAAGGTATGGAGGCACGTGGTTAGGAGCTATAGGTCTAGGCTTTTGGGATACTTGGTGATCCTTGTCACTTTGTAAGGACTGCATGAGGAGTACTCTTGCCTGGCCTTTTCTGTCATGCAACTTCATTTCCCAAATGCCCCAAGATTATACACACCACTACAATAATGAATAATCAGTTTCATCATGACCATATGAGGACACTGCAATGCATATTTTGGAGCACCGCACCAACTTCAACTTGAAAAAGGCCTAAGGCATTCGGAATACTCTAAGCATACGTGCTTGCTATTCGCAAATAAACTCATGAAGACGGCAAATACTAATATACCTGGGCGTTCACTTCAAAATTACCACACCATCCATCTGAGCATGTGCATGTTCATGTGGGAGGTGACGAGTGGATATTAACAGATTAAAACAACCAAGGCTGTATGGAAATATGTGTATAGCGATATAATAAGGATGATCGCCTACTAAAGTTCACGATCTTAGACACTTCTCCCAACGAAACAGGTGTTACCATTCTAGGAGGCAGGCCCGTTTGATCTCTGCGACTGTGTTATGAACCTCAAATTTCCATAAGCATCTGCACAGTGTTGTGAATAGGCTGCCATAGCTCGGAAGAGCTCGGGCAAGCGATTCTTGAGATTCCCCAGTGACTTCTCTCTGACCTGAATACACAGTCTTCGGTGAGCTTCAACATCATCTTCCAACTTCTTATACAAGCTTTCGACCACCGCTTGCCGCTCTATCACCACAGGGTCATGATGGTTTGCATCTTCTGTTCTAGTTTCGTCGGGCACCCTTCGGTGCTCGTATTTCTGGTACCAATCCTCAAATGCCTGTTTCTTGCGCAAGTACTCTCTTCTAGTCTCCTCACACTTGTCTTTCAGTTTCATCTCCTCTTCCTGATGTGCTATGATGTTGTGTATTACAGCAGCAAATGCAAAAATAGCAGACTTAGCAAGCTCGTCAGGAAGCTTTTCAAGGTAGTCATGCCACGAGACTATCAGAGCTTGGATTGGAGGATTCTGGGCCCTGGGTGGAGATGAGATCTTTTCTTTAAGGCTACTCTCAATGGGAATAAGATTTAACTTTAACCAGCTGTGTAAAGCTTGGATGTATTGTTTCTGATGGGTAATGAGCTTGTCAAATTGTAATTGCCACTCAAGAACATATTTATGAAGTTGGTCTGTGCGGTCATAGTGATGCTTAGTTGTTTCCTTGGGCGCATTTGAGCTGTCCAGGGACATCAGGTCTCTAACAATAGACTCCTGCTTATCATGATGCATGCGCATTTTTCCCACATATTCGCCATCCTAAATTTCAAATAAAGATACCCAATCATGATAAAATCCATTCCAAGGTAGTCCAAACAGAAAATTAACAAATAAGATGACAACATCTGCAATTGACAAGCTTCGATTAAACTTGCAATAAGCACAAGTCAGCATTCACTTGAGAAAGATAAAATCAAACGGACCAAAATTTCAAAACTTCCACCAGCAGAAAGGAGCAGACAGATCAATATAGATGAACTGAAGTCACTTCATAAAGATATGAGAAGGGACGTTTTCAGAAAGGAGAACTCCGACTTTTAGAGAAGAATAAGAGCTGGTGCAGTACAGGTCCTAGCTCCTAGTTATAAGAGGAACAGTCTGAAGCAGAAGGCCTATAAAAGATGAAAGCATATGGATACATTGAAACAGAACAAACAGAACAATCGTATATTCTCTCAGTTTCCAGGTATGGGAACTTACCCATCGACAAGTTGCGCAAGCTTTGGGTACAGCTGTTTGTCCCTTATGTGGTTTATTTCTGAAGCAGTTGAATCCATGGACTGCATGTCAACTATGTATGTCGTATGCAAATGACTTACAGCTGCTTTTGTTTTCTCCAGGGATTCACCACTAGCACCACGTTTCTTCTGCTTGTTTAGCAAAGCCACCTTTTTCTGATACTCTAGCTTCATGTGCTCACCTTGCTATCAATGTGTAAACACAGAAAGATTATTCATAGTACAAAAGTTTAACATGCATCAAAACACAAAGGAGCAGCTTATTCAAAACTCAAAGGTCACATCAATTTCTATTTTGACTTATGGCATATCTCCGGTCCTTTCAGCAGCAAATCTACGAACATGATCAAGAGCTTACTTATTGAGAGAAACTTTCAGAATTTTATTTCATTTGATTATCCCAGAGGCTTAATTTATCCCACATTGGCAACTGAACCAAAATAAACTAAAATGGCGATCAAGAAATGAAAATGCACATGCATATAATCAGATTGCCAAATCTCTGGGACAGAATGAAGGACTGCATACCTTCACTTCTTCGTAGAGCTTTTTCTCCCATGCTAATAGCTTATCCAAAACTGTGGCATGAGTTTCATATTCATCTGTATCAAGGTCATCCTTAACACTGTCACCATTGGATATGCCACCTCTGAATGACTTATTCCATGTGATGACACGCATGACCCTTGCAGAATGATCGATGTGACCTGTGTCATTTGAAGCCTATCAGATTGATGACAAAATTATGCCATGTCCACCACCAAAACTAAGATATTCAATTAGAAATGAAAGCATATCCCACGTGTTCTTTTAAGTTTAGCAATTTCACTGCCAGTAATGAAGAATAGATCATAGAGAATTCATAACAAACAACCTTTCTATGAACACATTTCCTTATTAGAGGAACACCTTAGGAATAAATAACCAAGGAAGAAGTCCCTTTGGAAGTTCTAAATCACTTGAGAAAACAAATCTCTACTCAAGAAACATACTTGATCGCTAACACTTCTAGTTACAGAGTCTAAATAGATACTATCTCCTTCTTCTAGCAGTGCATCTCTAATGATGCTACCCTTCTTCCCCCTTATCAATTTTAACTGAAAATGTCTAGAGCAACATCCTTCAAGCTCAGGGCTAATCCCTTAATCAGCATTATTAGCACCATCATCTTAGCATGAACAGTATCTAGTGCTCCACAAGAGGCCAGCTCGTGCACTTTATAAGTATGTTGTGCTCTCCTTACTTGCAAAAGAGAAACATCACCACAAGCTGAGGAAAGCCCGCGATTATCTAATATCCCCAGTGTGGAAAAGCATTTTCATGATAAACGATTTGCTTTTAACTACGAACGAATGTCTCTTCCACAACTCAACATGAATTATTTCACAATCCAGTCGATACTAAATCCAACATATCTCTTGAGAAAGAGGCGAAAGCCGCGAGTCACTAGAAAGAGAAGGTGGAATCTAGAATTACACAAAGAGCTAGACCACATTCAGCGCCACATTTGTCTAGAGACACATGAGATAAAGATCGATGAACACGCCGGCGTCATGGGTTGAGAAAACTCAAGTACAGACAAGGCACAGATTATCTCCATGGAACAATCTTCAACACACAAGTTTCTGCAAATAAACCCAGATGTACAGACAGAAATAGTTGAAAGAGAAAGGCGCAGGAAATTACTCCGAGCGTCGGCGAAATTCGAGTGGTAATGCAACCGTGTTGCCTCGAGCATTTTCGAGACCTCCTGTGCGCTCTCGGAAGCCTTGAGGAACAGATCGTCAATGTCGTTCAGCACCTTCATCAGACTGACCCCATTTCCAGCCTTGCCCGCTTTCCGGCCTAATTCAGCAGGAGCAGTACTCGAATGCTGGATCTGCACATTCCCCACATCCTTCACGCCGCTCTCCTCCACCGCCGCAGCCGCCGCTACTTTCGTCTCCACCACCTTCTCCGGCGTCTTCGGTTCGACCTCCATGACCCCATTTCCATTTGGCCCATTGCCCATTTCTCCAAATCCGATGCCTTCGCTCTCGACGTTCCCGTTATCAATCTCCTCTTCATCGTTCAGACTCGAAGCTGGAAGCTCCACATTGAAGAAGTAATCCCACGCCACATCCGTACCCGGCACTGGCGGGACGGCATTGCTCAGCGGAGCACTCCCCGGAGGAGCGGCGGCGGTATTTCTCGCCCTCGGCCGCGGACGAGGCGGCCGCCGGAGACTCTGCATCTTCTCCTCCTCCTCTTCTTCTTCTTCTTCTTCCTCACGGGCCCGGCCCTCGTCTTCCACCTCGTCTTCCTCCGGAATCGCGGCCGACTCTTTCCTCGCGATGGGGTTCCGCCTCGGCTCCGGCAAGCTGCTGGCCCTCTTGAGCGGGCTCGAGCTGGGGGAGAAGTTCGGCGGCGGAGGAGGAGGGGGCGGCATGAGGGTGTCCATCGGCGGCAGCGGCGGCGGCGGCGGGGCGGCGGCGGGGCGGGGGCGGCGGTGGCGGGGCGGCTTCCAGCGGCGCCGCCTGGCTGCGGAGGGCGTGGTCGAAGCTCTCCTCGGCCTCGCCGTGGCCGTAGTCGCCGAGCGCGGCGCCGGTGTTCTTGAGGGCCATGGCGTACCCGGTGTGCCCCGCCGCGAAGGCGTTCCTCGCCGCCACCGCGTCCTTCATGAAGTTCCTCCGCTCCTTGCAGCGCGCCACCGACTCCTCGTTGTCGATCTTCGACTGCGCGCACCCCATTTCCTTCCCTCCCTCCCCCACGGAACTCGCCGGAAAAGCTTCGACGGAAGGCGAAACCGGCCGCTACCCAGTTGCTCGGATCGGCTAGGCTCCTCGCGTGCGTTGCCGGGTCTCACCAACTTCACGCAGATTTCACTTCACGCGAAGAGAGAGAAAGAGAGAGAGAGGGAGAGGGCTAGAGAGAGAGAGTCGGACAGAGCTTTGGACAGAGCAGCAAGCAGGGTGGCAGCGTTTCAGAGAGCGAGATAGAGATAGAGAGAGAGAGGGTGGGGCGGTGTTTGGAAACGGGGACACGGCCCATGTGAGTACGTGCGGAGCGGTGCTCGCGAGCTGCTCCTCGCCGGGTGTCCTTTTGTCCGTTGTCCGAGATGTGAATTAGCGGCAACGGTCACATTTCTCGAGGCGTTCTCTACGACGTCGTCCGTCGCGGGGCGTTCGAAAGGGCGAGGAGGTTGGGAGCGACGTCGACAGGGGGAGGGGGAATCCGTTAGGACTTAGGAGGAGGGAGTAGGTCGATGGGTCGCTGTTGCGCTCTACTACCCGCACCGAACAGCGGCTTGTTTATCATAAAACTTTTTTTTGTCCTTTTGTTGTCCTTTTTTAAACAAAGGGAAGAGTTTGGAATCTGATGATAAAATGGGTTTGTGCCATGCTTAGGTTCGTCTGATCTGATGTAACTTTGTCGAAAGATTTTGAGCCTAGAAAGTTGCGTTTGATGATCTAGATTTGAATTCCGATAAAATAATATATGTTTCTATTATTGGGTATTTGGTGGCATTCTTCAAATCTGGTAAATCTAGATTCATCCGGATACAATGTATATAAGAAATTCGACAAAAGATGTGGGACAAACTCGAATTGGATATAAAATTTTATAAGTTAACAATTCCTAGGTACCAGAAAAAGTCCACCTAATGCTAGACTCACCGTCTTTGGCATTTCTCACCAACGGCCCCCCACCACCACTCTAGTGGTCATTCATTGTGATGTTCCCTCACTCCAACGTCTGGAGTATATCCTCACACGACGCTCTTGCTCACGACTTATTTGAAGATTAGATCTCACCACCTCATCCGTTGCACCCTCTTTTTCTCAGTTGGTTTCTAGCATTTCCTCCATCGCTGAATCATTTCTTGGTTCCTCTCTCTACTTCACCTTTGATTACTCATTCTCGATCTTCATTGTAGCATGACCTCTCTCTTGGTGAACTATGGACTAAGCATTCATCGAGTATTTGTCGCCCTCCTCCATCTTGCCCTGTAGGTCGAGTGTCGAGTTCCACCTACTGTGCATTAGGAACGCCCCTATCCCATACCGCCCAGGATAGTGTTTCCACAAGTGATATGAGTAGATTGGCAAGTGTCCAGCTCAAATCTATGTAAATCAATCCCAAAATGACACTGTGGTGCAAAATCTCCTCCTGCAAGGCCATCCCACAATGCACCCCTTCTCTATTGTCGCCTCCCTTAGCTCCTCCGGATGGTGCCGCCACTTCCTCTGACAATAGAGTCCGGCGGCACAACCCGTAGGAAGTGCTTCTCGCTATTCACAAGATTGTACCAAAACTTCATGAGGTTGTGTCGATTGAAAATTGTTAAGCTCCCGAGGTCAATTTCTCATAGACTACTTGTTGACACAATAGTTAAAAGAGTGTTTGAGTCATCATGTACACGAGGAGCCCGCGATTGACAGATAAGCCGACATTAATAGCTATGGAGTTCGAATTTTCAAATAGGAAGGATTAGATTTTCAACCTTATTTTACGATGAAAATTTTTCAAAGATTTTAAATTTTATCTTAGATTGCACTAAACATATGATAGAATATTTCTACAATCCGAATGATCCTTTCATACTATTCTATAATAAATCGAGAATCATTTGCTCAAACCCATCCACTGTCCTTCACATCTCCTTGCCCTAGGAAGGCTCATTAGAAGTGTATGCAATAATAACATTTAGGATGCTTTTGTACAATGGAAAACTTAAAATTTAGAAAATATTTTTGAAAAATGAATAGTTATATTGCTTAGAGAAATTAATTAATGGAAAATGTTTTTAATTATCAGCAATAATTTATACCTAGTTGATTTCGTGATTGATGAAAATATTATTAATTCATTTATTTTTGTAAACAATGCAATAAACTTTTTTTTAGAAAATATTAAATCTCGAGTCTTCTATGAAATATATGCATCCTCAATTAAGGATAGTTAAAAAGTCTTTCTATGCATTATAGTAACAAAATGAAGGATAAAAATGGACAAAAGTACTATTACAAAATTTGCAGGGTGCTCTGCTGGTAACTCACCCTTGCTGATTTGTATGAATGAAATAATTGAGCATGGATAAACTGACTTCCATCGACGGGTGTTTTCGGAAAAAGTGAGACAATCAATCTGTTTTACCAATTTTCGAGTAATTTTGATTACTAATTATTGCTTTAATGGCCCACTGATATCTTTTAAATTTGTCTCTGTCAATTAAAAAAAAAAAACGTAATTAAAATGAATTAATTTCTAATAATTTTAGTGTCGCTTTCAAACTTAAAAAGTTACTAAACCCATGCGAATTTTAAAGTAACTTTTCCTTTTCCTAGAACTTTAGTACCTTTTAAAGCAAAAGAAGTTTATCAAGGGCATGTCTGTTTGTGCTTTTTTTTTTAAAGGAAAAGAAGAGAATATTTTACTTTTCTATCAAAATTTAAAATATCATCCAAATATCAAAAGATTAGCCAAAAAATTATATATAAATCTATAGATCGATATTAATATATTGCGAAACCTCTAGCTGCTTTGGAATAAAAAGGACATTAAAATGCATTCGAAGGAAGAGTTATATTGATAATAAAAATAAAAGTCTATTTGGGCATGCCTTAAGTTGGTGAACCACAAGTCGTGTTTGACAATTTTTTTTTGTTTTGCAAAGAGCTTTTGGGTTTAATTTTTCTATTTATTTATTAAAATTTATCAAATTCTTCACTAATTCTGATGAAGGGCTAAGGTCACAGGTGAGAAAGAGGTTGTGAGGGTTGCATGACCTAGGTGACGAGGCTTGCGATCACGCAATCACGCTAACCTCTCGCTAGCTCTTCGCTAGTCCAATTTGGCCTCATCAGCCGCACTCGCACAAAGAAGATGAATAATAATAACGAGGGGCAAAATCAAAAATTGAAAAATTAGTAGGAGGAGCTTTGAAAGAAAAATACTAATTTCATCATTCGGCCAAATGCTGAACGTGCAAAATTGATCCCTTCCAGCATCTGGCCAAAAGAGCCTTGGGAAGGCTTGTGAAGCACCCCAACATTTTTCAAGGAGTTTCGAAAGTCGAAAACTCATTAAGAAGGTTGAATCAAATTGTGACCTCATGTTTAATAATTTCTATTTTTTAATAGACATCGAAATAATTTTCAGTAAATTCACATGCGAGTAACTTGTTTTACAAATTGGGAACTTTTCAAGTTTGTGTTACTATCAATAAATTGGCCCGCAGATCTAAATATATTCAGCGGGAGCCACCCCATTGATTGACAACTTTGGACTAGAATAGAAATTCATTTTGCGTGCATCGTATTCGCGTCGATTATTCGCATCATTTATGTGTAGTTGGCGAGAAGTTTGAAACCATTATTGTCAAATTAATTTCGAGCATGTGTGTTACTTTCGTCAAGAATCTGATAAGCTCTATTCCAAATTTCGATAATAATAAAAAAAAAAAAACTAGGAGAAACTAGAAATAGTACAAAATCCAAGGGCACGACAGCAAAAAAAGATTTCCCCCACTCTTTTGAATTTTGCCGAACCCTCCAGTCTCTCTCTCTCTCTCTCTCGCTCTCCCATTCCATCTCCCAACTGAAACTGCAACAGTCGCAGCGCTCGGCGCTCGCTTGCTCGCGGCGGAAGGTCCGGAGCACCCGAGCGGCGCCGTTTCGAGGATCTCCCTCCGTCCAGGTCCGATGATTCCTCAGGTCGGCGAGGTCGCGTGTCCGCGTTCGGCGATGGCGTCCGGTTCGCCTCGGGATCGCATGGACCGGGCATTCGTTGTCGTTCCTTCTCGCGACGCGTTTGAATCGGAGCAGGATGCAGAAGAAGCATTCGATTGGATTCGCAGAAGGCTTTCGCGCAGTTCAGTTTTTCATAGAGAAATGGACAATGGGTAGCTGCTCTTGGTGTTTTCCACTGAGGAACCGCGTTTTCCTTTTTTCTCTCTTTCTCAATGCCCAGTTGGCTTGGCGTTTGGCTGAATCGTTTTGCTTTCTTGGGTACTCCATTTTGAGGAGAATTTTATTCAAGAAAGGAGTTTTCATCTTGTTGAATCCAAATTTTGTTCGATACTTGGGTGCGTTTGACATAACTTTAGAAGAAGACTTTAAGCCCACGAGGCTCTATTGGGCGGTAATTTGAGTTTAGATAAAATAATAATTTATCTTATTCGGTGTTAAGTCACATTCTCTAGACCACATAAATCTGAATTCATCCACATAAAATGCAGACAAGAAATCCGGTATAAATGGGGGCATAAATCCGGATTGGATATAAAATTTTAAAAATTAATTTAATAATTTGCACGCACCAGAAAAATTCCATCTCATGCAAGACTCACTATTCTTGGTATTTGTCACCAGTGATGCCCCACCACCACTCCGGTGGCCATCCATTGTGATGTTCCCTTCCTCCAATGTCTCAAGTATCCTTGTGCAGTGCCCTTACTCACAGCTTATTTGGAAGATTAAGGTTCACCACCTCATTCATTGCTCCCTCTCTTTCTTGATTGGGTTCTAGCATTTCCTTAATCACCAAATCATTTCTTAGTTCCTCTCTCTACTTCACCTTTAATTACTCATTCTTGTAGCACGATCTCTCTCTTTGTGGACTATGGACTAAGCATTCATCGAGTATTTGTCGCCCTCCTCCATTTCATTCTATAGCTCGAGTGTTGAATTCCACCTACTGTACATTAGGAACACCCTGTCCCATACCGCCCAGGAAAGTGTTTCCACGAGTGATATGAGTAGATTGGCAAGTGTCAATCTATGAAAAATTGAAAATCAATCCCCGCAATGACACTGTGGTGCAAAACCTCCTCTTACAAGGCCATCCCACAATGCACCCTTTCTCTGTTGTCAACTCCTTAGCTCCTCTCGCTCGATGGTGCTGCCACTTCCTTCGACAATAGAGTCCAGCCGCACAACCCACAGGAAGTGCCTCCCACTATTCACAAGATCGTACCAAAACTTCATCACGTTGTGTCTATTGAAAATTGTTAAGCTCCTGAGGTCAATTTCTTAGAGACTACTTGTTAGACATAATAGTCCAGAGAGTTTAAGTCATCATGTACACTAGGAGCCTGTTGGAGCTGGAATTTTCAAATATTTTCAAGCAAGAAGGATTTTAGAAGATTTTTAACCTTATTTTACATTGCAAAATTTTCAAAGATTTCAAATTTTCTCTTAGATTGCACCTAACATGTTATAGGATATTTCTACCATTTGAATGATTTCAAATCTCCTTTTATCTTATACTATCTCAAATTGAGAATCACTTGCTCAAACCCATCCACTGTCCTTCACATCTTCTCAGCCTCGGAAGGCTCAAACATTTTTCGAAAAATGTATAGTTGTATCACTTAGAGAAATTAATTAATGGAAAAGGGTTTCCATTGTTGACAATAACTAATACCTAGTTTTCGTAGTTGATGATAATATTATTAATTCATTTATTTTTGTAAACAATGCGATTAACTATTTTTTGGAAGATGTTTTTGAAAGCTTGAGTCTTCTATGAAATAAATGCATCCTCAATCAAGAATAATTAAAAAGTCTTTCTATGCACTATAGTACCAAAATGATGAATGAAAATCGATAAAATTGAGTACTATTACAAAATTTGCAGGGTGCTCTGCTGGCGACTCACCCTTTTAGATTTGTATGAGTGAAATATTGAGCATGGATAAACTGACTTCCATCGACGGCACTTTTCGAAAAAAGCGAAACAATCATTATGTTTTACCAATTTTCAAGTAATTTTGATTGCTAATGAGTTACTTCAATGGCCCACTAATATCTTTTAAATTTGTCTTTGTCAATTAAAAAACTTAAATAGCCATAATTAAAATTAATTAATTGTTAATAATTTTAGCGTCGCGTTCAAACTTAAAAAGTCACTAAACCTGTGAGAATTTTAAAGTAACTTTTCTTTTTCTTATAACTTTAGTATCTTTTAAAGCAAAAAGAAGTTTATCAAGGGCGTGTCCGTTTCTGCTTGTTTTAAAGGAAAAGAAGAAGAATATTTTACTTTTCTATCAAAATGTAAAATATCATACAAATTTCGAAAGATTAGGAAAAAAATCATATTTAAATCTATAATCTGATATTAATATATTAAGAAACCTCTAGCTGCTTTGAAATAAAAAGGAAATTAAAATGCATCCGGAGGAAGATTTATATTGATAAAAATAAATAAAAGTCTATTTGGGCATGCCTTAAGTTGGTGAACCATAAGTAGTGTTTGGCAATTTTTCTTTTGGCGAAGAGCTTTTGAGTTAAAATTATTTATTTATTTATTAAAATTTATCAAATTCATCGTTAGTTTCGGCATAGGGCTTAGGCCATTGGTGAGTCAAATCTGTTGTTGGTCGTCGTTGCCCAAGGTTGTGTGGCTCTCAATGAGGGTTGCGTGACCCCAATTGACGAGGCTTGAGGTCCCACAACCATGTTGCCCCTTGTTGGCCTGATTGCCCTTGCTTGAAGAGGATGAACAATAATGAGAGGCAAAATCGAAAAATTTAAAAACTAGTGAGGGTAACTTTGAAAGAAAAAAATAGTTCGGCCAAATGTTGAAAGACTAAAGTTGGTCCCTTTTAGCATTTGGCCGAAAGCACCTTGGGAAGGCTTGCGAACCACCCAAACATTTTCCAAGGAATTTTGAAAGTTGAAAACTTATTGAGAAAGTTGAATCAAACATAATCTCACTTTAATGATTTCTATTTTTTAATATATATTGAAATAAATTTTAATAAATTCAAATGCGAGTAACTTGTTTTACAAATTGGGAACTTTTCTAGTTTGATTGCTATCAATAAATTGGCTTGTAGACCTTAATCTTTTTAGCAGGAACCACTTGCTCGATTAGCAACTTTGAATTAGAGTAAAAATTCATATTGTGTGCGTCATATTCGCATCGATTGCGTCATATTCACGTCGATTATTGGCATAATTTATGTGTAGTTGCCAAGAAGTTTGAAATCATTTACGTCAAATTAGTTTCGAGCATGTGTGGTACTTGGGCCAAGAATCTGATGAGCCCTATTCTAAATTTCGATTAAAAAAAAGCCAGGAGAAACTAGAAACTAGAAATAGTACAAAATCCAAGGGCACGACAGCAAAAAAAATATTTGCCCCCACTCTTTTGAATTTTGCCGAACCCTCCGTCTCTCCTCCCTCTCTCTCTCTCTCCTGTTCCATCACCCAACTGAAACTGCAACAGTCGCAGCGCTCGGCTTTCGCTTGCTCGCGGCGGAAGGTCTGGAGCACCCGAGCGGCGCCGTTTCAGGGATCTCCCTCCGTCCGGATTCGAGGGTTCCTCAGGCCGGCGAGGTCGCGTGTCCGCGTGCGGCGATGGCGTCCGGTTCGCCTCGGGATCGCATAGACCAGGTATTCGTTGTCATTCCTTCTCGCGACGTGTTTGAATCGGAGTAGGATGCAGACGAAGCATTCGATTGGATTTGCAGAAATTTTTCGCGCAGTTCAGTTTTTTATAGAGAAATGGACAATGGGTAGCTGCTCTTGGCGTTTTCCACTGAGGAAAGGCGTTTTCTTTTTCCCTCTCTGTTTTTCCGCAGCTGCGTAGAGAGCATTTGAAATTGCCCGGTTGGCTTGGGATTCATCCCAAGCTTATGTGGCATTTGGCTGAATCGTTTTGCTTTCTTGGGTACTCCATTTTGAGGAGAATTTAATTCAAGAAAGGAGTTTTCATCATATTGAATCCAAATTTTGTTTATGAGCATCATCCACGCGTGACTATCCCATAAAAGAGTCGAATTATGGAAAAGGGGGCAAAAAAAAGGTTTGGTTTGGTGCATCATGCCATTTCTGCTCTGAGAGAATTGGTTATAGAAATTAAAAGGATTTTTAAAACATGTCAAACCAGCTAAAATCACAATGTCAAGAAAGCATTGCAAATTATTATTATGTACTTTCTGACACTGGTAGAGACGGTACTGATAGTTCTTTACAAGTATGCAATGAGACTTGAACTCGCCCCATACAGGGAATAATAAGCAATTCAATTTGTTATGTGGAGAGCTTAAAATGACACGATTTGTTATGTGGAGAGCTTAAAATGACACGATTTGTGGTTATTGTTGCTTCAACAGTTTTTCGCCTCGAAGAAAAGGAAATCCTCCTCTCCTCATCCAAAATCACGGAGGGCCGAAAATAATGAGGTAGCCCCTCTTGGAGGGTCGCCTAGTGCCAAAGGCACCTTAGACAACTACTTGAGGACCTCTCAGGAAGGTGGTCATGTTGCCAAGCCCTTGCATATGGTTAGTGATTATTCATCAGGGGTCATGGTTCAGTTAAGCGGAATCTGTTGCAGAATGCGGAGAAAAACTTGAAGCCTGAAAATAAGCAAGTACAGTTATCTGCTGAACTGCCTAAGGCCGAGGAAGCTGCTCAGAAGGAAGCATCTCACAGTTCATCTGAGCTGGAGCATGCTGTGGCTGATGCTACTACAAAAGATTGCCTCTTGCCTGCAAATGGCACAGAAAACTCGGAACTTAAACAGTTTGCCAATGATTTCTTGTCATTATACTGCAGGTACCGGCATGTTTATGGATAGACTAATCTTTTTCTTGGTCCATCTTTAATACTCTGATGATTAGGAATTTTACAAAGTTTCATCTCATTCTGGATTTTAGAAACACGGTGTCATTCTTGTTTGCCACAAGTTTACATTTCCCTCCTATTGAAGTG
Organism: Eucalyptus grandis; assembly: GCF_016545825.1. Classification (NCBI taxonomy): domain Eukaryota; kingdom Viridiplantae; phylum Streptophyta; class Magnoliopsida; order Myrtales; family Myrtaceae; genus Eucalyptus; species Eucalyptus grandis. Next base: position 53,603,746 of record NC_052614.1, read on the forward strand.
TTTGTTTGGACATTTAGATCTGTTGATTAGAAATGTCAGCAAAATTTTCTTCTGTTCTGGTGCATCAGGACAGGTATTTTAATTTTCTTTTCCCTTTTTACTCCTCCTGAAATTTCTGTGCCTATACACAGTGAAATCCAATCAAGGTTACCAGCAGATGGAATTTCTAATGTTAAGAGACGCGATAACCCATCTAAACTTGATAAGGAATCACAGAGATCCAATAAGAGGTTTCAAATGACTGGTCAATCACAAGTAGCTGATGATTACAGTTTCCACAAAGGAAAGGCTACGTTAGAAAGGGTTCCATGTTCAGTTTCTGAAACCAGGAAACATGCATGCGATTCTTTTAAAGAGGTAACAATAAACTCAATTTGAAAGACATTTTTTCAACAACCATTGCTTGTTCACGTCTTCAATTTGATAGGAACCTGTTGTGGACAATCTCATTGAGCTTCAAGCAAGCTCGAAGAAATGCAAACAAGCACCTCCATCAACTATAGGTGTGATTGGGTGCTCCACACCTGTCTCACTTGTTGTAAATCCCTCTGCCAATAAGACCCCTAGTTCAACATCTGGAAGCTCTATGTTTTCCCCTGGCGAAGCATTTTGGAGTGAAGCAATTAAGCTTGCTGATGGTTTTTGTGCTCCTGCAAACCATTCTATTTCTGAAGCTTTTAAGGAAGATCACCTCGTGGAAAAAGTCTGTCGACTGGACAGATCAGATCATGAGGAGAACAAGGGAACACTACATGATAGGAGCAACAGAGTCTACTGTAAGAAAACTATTACATCAGAATCAGTAGAGAAGCACACACCAGGCTCTGTGAAAAAAGTCTCCCCTTTGCCAGTCAAGCATTTTGACTTTTCTTGCGAGGACAAGAACTTGGATAAAGTCATTGTCAATAGTTCTGATCCACAGTCTTCGACAGCTGTAACCTGCAGGGATGACAATCAGCCTGATTGTGAATCTGTAGGTCCGAAAGGTCTTCGGAGTACAAGTATGTTAGCTCGCTGTAGCAATGGACAGAAGATAGAAGAGATTCGTAAGAATCAACCAATGGATCCATCGTACACATTAATGAAAAGAAAAGCAGATTTATTTAGTCAAGATGACAGCTCCAAATCTGATTCGCCAATGTATCATCTGAAGGATTTGTCTGCTGATCATCGAAATGGTGAAGCTTGTACTCCAAGTAGTATGCACAACAAAGATATTCTTGACATTAGCAATTGGCTTCCTCCTGCAATAAGCAGCTTATATAGGAAGAAAGGAATACTCAGGTTATACCAGTGGCAGGTATCTTCGCAACACATGCCATCCTTAGCTTGCTATTGCAGTGGTGTTATGGATGAATTGATAGGATTTTGCTATTTAGATCTGGACTAGATTTTGCATATGTGGGGCATAGTTGAGTGTCAGCATTATCTATAATCTACCATCCTAATTGAATTTGACTTTCCTGATGTGATATATGGTGTGCAGACCAATTAGACATAAGGATATTATTTCAATGAGTTGCTGTGGGGGATGCTGTGTATATCATGTTAAGGCTTTTTTTGGGCAGGGAGGTTCTTTATTTTTTTTGACAGAGAGGTTGCATATTTTATGGACTATATAAGCTCAATGGCTCACAATAGCATGAGATACACAACTGACAAACGGTTGCTTGGCCAAAATCTTAGTCGGAGCAAAAGGCTTGGTTTTAATTCTGAGTGGTTTTCGCGTTGTGATGTTGGGAAAAGTCTAAGTTATTTTGTTACATCAGTTGTGGCAACAATGTTATCTAGCCCTTTTAGGAAATACTCTTGTGCAGTAACTTACTAGATAAATAACTGGATATCATATTTTTGGAATTTTTCCAGGGATTTAAAAACCAGCATCAAAGTTATAACTAAACTTTTGTTAGCATATGTTTGATTTGTGCTGGTTGCTAAAGAGATTAGTGGGTTAAGGACTGTATTGCTCAACCCGATGCTGTAGTAATCTGCTATAGTGCTATCTTTCCGTTTATGGAGGAAAAATTATGCTTTCGCTTTCTTTTTCAGGTTGACTGCCTTCAGGTTGAGGGTGTGTTGCAGAGAAAGAATCTTGTTTATTGTGCATCTACGAGGTATTGATTCAGAATAAGCTGCTGTCTTGCTTGTTAAACTTGGAAGCTTTTCTTAAAACGATACACACATATGATTGCGTGTCTTATGTGAATTTAATGTGTATTTAGATAGCATTTCATGTGTACTTCAATTACATCAGCATGTTACATGAGGATGCAATGTTGTCCTGTTACAATTTGTATAGACTATGGCATTTGATTGGCTGTTGAAAATGCCAATAGTCAGATAAAGGTTAAAATCTTGACTTTGTGACTGGTGAACTATGGCTAATTGTGTCCATTGACAGAAAATGTCTGATGTGGCCCTCGTCTATATTTTATTGTACAACACACATGCACACATGCAGTGAAGTTTGGTTTGCATGATCATGCGAGAGAGCAACATGCTAAATTCAAAAGCCCAACTTCCTTCAGTGGTCAATTCCATTGTCTTTCATGTTTCTATATGTATTTGACTTCTCTCTCTTTCCTATCTATCTAATATTAAAAAAGGCTTTTCATTTTACTTTGCTGGATAGAAGACCTTCATTTCCTCCAAGTGTGATGAGATAAACAGCATAACTTGGGGCCACTTTTATTTACACTGTATTAATATAGACAAAAAGCACAGCTTACTATAGGAGCTTTATCCTTAAATAAGTTTGAGGTGTGACCTTGTTAGACTGGCAATGCATTAACTTAAGCTTGTGAACATGCTTTACATATGTAATATTTTCTCTCTCCATGTTAATATGTTCCTTCTTCTAGAGAGGATTGGCTAAGCAGATAGTTTAATTTCTATGACTCAGTGTAGTGCTAGACCTTTATTAAGTAAGGAAGGAAGGAACATCTACTCTTGTTAGGCATTCGACCTTTTTCTCATACCTCCATAATATTGCTGATCAGTGTTTCCTTTTGGAACAGTGCTGGTAAAAGTTTTGTTGCTGAAATTTTGATGTTGCGAAGAGTCTTGTCAACTGGGAAAATCGCACTACTAGTTCTTCCTTATGTTTCTATTTGTACAGAGAAGGTACTTATTCTCGGTTCTTTCTTCTATTATTCTTGTTTTTATTTTCCCTTCTTTTTCTTTTCTTTATTATTCTCTATACTGAGCTTTTGTTGATTATGTTTGCGTAGGCAGAACACCTTGAAGCCCTTTTGGAACCACTAGGTAGGCATGTGCGAAGTTACTATGGAAGTCAAGGTGGTGGAACACTTCCTAAGGACACTTCAGTGGCTGTTTGCACTATAGAAAAGGCGAATTCCTTGTTAAATAGGCTGCTGGAGGAGGGTCGTCTATCAGAAATTGGAATTGTGGTTATAGATGAACTGCATATGGTGTGTGCCAGTTTGATTGTTAAGTTGGAATACCCTGATAAAAATCTTCTGTAGTATATATATATTGGACGTCTTTTGTCCATCTTTTAGAGGTCCTTTTTCCCTTCTGGATTCTTAAATTGGTGCTGTAACACTGACAGGTTGGTGACCAAAGCAGGGGTTATCTTTTGGAACTTATGTTGACAAAGCTCCGCTATGCTGCTGGTGAAGGCAACTCTGACTCAAGCAGCGGAGAAAGCTCAAATACTAGCAGTGGTAAAGCTGACCCTGCTCGCGGATTGCAAATTGTGGGTATGAGTGCGACTATGCCAAATGTGGCAGCAGTTGCCGATTGGCTTCAGGTAAGCAGAATTGAGCTCCCTCGGCCTTTCTGTTGTCCAATTAGCTGACTTAATTAGAATGAAGCCTTGCTTCATTTATCAGGCCCTTGGTCTTTATTACCATGACAGACACGACTGATGGCGATGCTAAGAATTACTTCAAGTCAGTTGTTAATTTGTGGCTCTGCTGTTGGTTCAATTGCCTGACACAGATCTGGTGGTAGAGAAAGCCTAGGACTGGTGAACATTAGTCAATTTAGAATTCTTAGCTAGCATTTGTACATTTTTCTACAATATATATTGTTTGTGAATCATAGGGGTCATATTCCTGTTACTAGCAAAGGAGTTAGATAGAGAGTTATTTATTACCCTTCTAAGAGTATATGGCATAATTTCCTCCCTTTTTTGTTGCATTTACATGTATGGACTGTTTCTAATGCAAGTGCATCTGTTTTGTTGATGATGTGCTGCTGCAAAAATTTAAGAATTTCAATTTTGCACACTAGCAGTTTAGCGCAATAAGTAAGTAGCTGTTTATGTCCATGTTGTTGATTGTCTTGGCTCTTGTTTCACAAATATCAGTTTTGGAAATTTGTCTTCAGGCTGCATTATACCAGACGGACTTTCGACCAGTTCCATTGGAGGAATTTATTAAGGTACGGAATACCATTTATAACAAGAAGATGGACATAATCAGAACAATTTCAAAAGCAGCTGAGCTTGGTGGTAAAGATCCAGATCACATTGTAGAACTTTGCAATGAGGTTGGAAAATACTTGCTTCCCCTTTTACTTAACATGTACATGCATAGGGAATGAACTTGATAAGATGGATTGTGAACATATTTCAGGTTGTTCAAGAAGGTCATTCAGTCTTAATATTTTGCTCAAGTCGTAAAGGCTGTGAATCAACTGCAAGACATGTCGCCAAGTTTCTGCAGAAGTTCTCTGTCAATCTTCTGAATTCTGATGGGTTTACTGATGTTGCTTCCGCTATAGATGCCTTGAGAAGGAGCCCTGCTGGATTGGACCCTATATTAGAAGAGACTCTTCCTTCTGGTGTTGCTTACCACCATGCTGGCCTTACGGTATGCTTGCATACTCTTCTTTTTCTATTGTTGTGATTATTGCACTGTTCTATAGCCGAGAATGCCTAATGGCTATGCTATATAAAGGTTGAAGAAAGAGAGATAGTTGAGACCTGTTACCGGAGAGGCCTTCTGCGTGTCTTGACTGCCACATCTACCTTAGCTGCTGGGGTCAACCTTCCAGCCAGGAGGGTCATTTTCCGGCAACCCAGAATTGGCTGTGATTTTATCGATGGGACTAGGTACAAGCAGATGGCTGGTCGAGCTGGTCGGACTGGTATAGATACCAAGGGTGAAAGTGTATGGTGTTCCTTTTTAATCGCATCTCTTTATTCGAAATGTAAATATATTGAATTTCTATTAGTTTATACTTGAAGTATTTAATTCATGGGGTTTACATTTCGCACAATGACATACCGTGGCCCATAATTTTTTTTTTTGAAGCCTTTTCCATCTCTGAAGTAAATAGTGCCTTTGTCATCCTAATTCATGAAAATTTTATCTCTGATAGAAATATTTACATTTGTGCAGATCCTTATTTGCAGATCGGAAGAGGTTAAAAGAATTGTTGCCCTTCTGAATGAAAGCTGTCCACCATTGAGCTCTTGTCTATCTGAGGACAAAAATGGAATGACTCATGCAATCTTAGAAGTTGTTGCTGGTGGGATAGTTCAAACTGCTAATGATATCAATCGATATGTCAGGTGTACCCTTCTCAATTCTACAAAACCATTTCAAGAAGTGGTTAAATCAGCACAGGATTCTCTCCGATGGTTGTGTCACAAAAAGTTTCTTGAATGGAATGAGGAAACCAAGTTATACAGTACAACTCCTCTTGGGCGTGCTGCTTTTGGAAGTTCTCTCTCACCAGATGACTCACTGGTAAAGCTTTTGCTTCTTGATCACATTAGTCACATTTTCAGTTGATGCATCAGTCTTGAAAAGTTCTATAGATTTAGGTACTCATACTTTGGATGAGGGAATGACGGGTGGACTGCTATTACAATGTACTTCATGGAATGTAATGACTGCTTGTTTCACAGATTGTACTGGAGGATCTTTCCAGAGCTAGAGAAGGATTTGTGCTTGCATCTGATCTACATTTAGTTTATTTAGTTACCCCAACCAATGTTGATGTTGAGCCAGATTGGGAACTTTACTATCAGAGGTTCATGGAATTGTCTGCTCTGGATCAGGTACTTGTTATCATTTTAACTAGTTCTTGGCAGTTGGCATTAAATATTAGTCTGTTGCATAGAGATCTCTTGGCTTGTGTTCGGAGGTTATATGACTGAGGCTTTGGGCCTCTACTGGTGTTTGGGGCAAGATAGTGGCAAGTATTTATTAGTTTACCCAAGATCCTTATGATAGTTTGTTCAGCCCATGCATATTTAGTTCATTTGTTCTGGGAGATTTCAAATATTTTAGTTATTTTATGTGGATGACTCACTCTTTTTTGGCAGAATAAATGGTGTTTTATGATGCCGATGATGTTGAATATGAGTGTTTTTTACCTTTGGTCCCTATATTCACCTATGTAAATCAAATAGGGAAGGCAAGGAAAATGTACCTATAACAATTTAAGTTATTGATTATGATTAATCGGATTGCCTTTTTAGACTTCTCTTCCTCCAGTTACCTCAACGTCCATCATAAGAAGTGTCATTTGTATAATCAAGCTTGATGGCTTTCTGATAGCTGGAATTGATATTCTGCAAATGCATAGGCACATATGGCCGGATAGCCATAATCCCTTCCTTTCACCTGCATATTCCCATTATGCTTTCAGCAACATCTGTGAAAGTTGGTTTTTTATACTCTTGTGCCTAAATATTCCACAATCAAAGATCTGTGCATGCATTTAACTTACCTTAAAATGTGTGAGGTGCAGTCAGTTGGGAATCGAGTTGGAGTGTCTGAACCCTTCTTGATGCGTATGGCACATGGTGCTCCTATGCGCACCGTAGGCAGATGGAGGGATAATACAAAAGGATCACATTGTAAATTGCAAAAGCAGTCCGGAATCTCAAACAACCATGTGCCTCCAGATGAGAAAGCATTTCGAGTGTGTAAACGATTTTATGTTGCTCTCATTTTGGCAAGATTAGTGCAGGTATAGATCTCGTGCTTGCCTTCTCTCAGTATCATGACATGTTTCAACCCGTAATTCATACTTATCCTTTCAAGCACTGTGATGACTATCATTCGAGGACTGGTAAATAGTTGAGGGGTCTTTGCCTTTAGAAGTTGCTGAAAGTGAATGCTAGTAATTGCAGCATGTCTGAGGATATAAAACAGCTAATTCAATGGTCCTGCCTTACTGTATAACCTTGAAGCACAATGTGCTCCGAGGACCAGCTGGCCGTACTCTGTTAATTCAATGTGAAGTCATGTGTTTGATTTTTGTCCCCATTTCATGAGTATGCTCGTATTAACATGTTGACATACTTCAGTGCTCATTCATAATTTAGATAATGATCTTGGAGATAGACATGACTGTGATTTATCTGGTAAAGATGATTGTTTTCTTTATAGTTGCTTACTGTGCTGTTAGTGCCATGTGCACCTGAAACATTATGAAGATTTCTAGTAATACCTGTTTAACACGTGATTGATAGTGTATAAGCCAACAGCATATGTGCAGTTTCCATCAATAGTCTGACTGCATTTTGTATGTAATATGCAATTCACTGTGCACAAGTGCTTAGATGTTGAAGCTTTAAATAATGATCTAAGTCTTGTGGTAAAGGAAGCTCCTGTGGCTGAAGTTTGTGAAGCGTATAAAGTGGCCCGAGGAATGGTTCAAGCTTTACAAGAAAATGCAGGTCGATTTGCTTCAATGGTTTCTGTATTCTGTGAGCGGCTTGGATGGCATGATCTAGAGGGCTTGGTTGGCAAGTTCCAAAATCGTGTCTCTTTTGGAGTCAGAGCAGAGATTGTAGAGCTTACGAACATCCCATATGTTAAGGCAAGTATACGTCATGTTGGCAAGTACTTTTCTCGTGATGGTCAATGGTGGAATGCCTCTGTGCCAGTTTCAATTAATCCTGGTTTTGACAACTGCTTCCAACTTTAGGGATCTCGAGCTAGAGTACTGTATAAAGCTGGCCTGCGTACACCTTTAGCAATTGCAGAGGCTTCCACTTCTGAAATAGTAAAAGCTCTGTTTGAATATTCTTCATGGGCTGCTGAAGGTAAGAATGTGGATAATTATGGACTTCTTTTAGATGGGTTGGACAATGAAGCTATGCTTCCTCTAGAAAATTTGGGTTGATCATAGAATAAATGGTGCATCACTGCATGCGCACAGCATTTATCTCATTTGATGGAGTCTCTGTTTGAATATTTATTATGGGCCGCTGGATTTGATTTGGATGTTCATCGCTTTTGCATAATTAGGTCACGAAAATGAGTTGATGCATGCAACCTGTGTGCTAATCATCAAATGAAAGATACAAAGCATGTTGATTGAATCTCATTCTCTACTTGTTACATTGCCATTATGTAGTTGGCTTTGCTTTTAGCCTTGAAAAAAATGTTCTGATGCAACTGCTACAAATTATGGGGTTTGCCTGTGCCATGGATGTGCAGGAAGTTTGGATCACTGTGTCCTTTTAGACTCTCAGTCCATGTTAGAGAGAGTGAAAAGAGAGAGGCGAGTTGAAGGAGGGAAAGAAAGGGAGGAATTATTGTTTTATCTCTTTCTAAAAAGGAGAGAAAATTTGAAGGGAAGGACTAGAGAGAAAACTTCCGGGGGCCAAATGAAACTCTTTCCCATCTTTGGAATAAAAGTGGAGGGATTGAGGAGCTCTATTTTAAACAATCCAATTGTACCTATGAAAATGAGAAATGCCAGCACACAATTTTTTCTAATCTCTCGAATATTGTCTGGATAGATACATTATCGCTGATATGTGATTGCGTCTTTACTGATGGAAAATTGCAATTTGACTATTATATATATTTAGGGTTATGTGCAAGTTTAGTTGCTCATATACTTGGTATTTTTTTCCCGTGTGCATCCTTCCTTGAATATTTATAAGTGAAAATGTGATCCATCACACAAGGGAATGGTGTATATAGAAAAATCCTCTGAATGCACATAGAGCAAGCTTGCTTGTTGGAGTGGAAGAGGAGAGGACTGATGCTTCTATGAATATAGCACCGCGGCATTCGTCTGCTTTGGGCTTATGTACTTTATCATGTGATGAAACGTACAGCATGATTAATGTAGTTAATCTCTTTTATTTTGTTTGATTCTTGTTTTCTTTTTGAAAGTCAAATGTTGTGTTTGTTGTGGACAAAAATATCCCGCTTTTATATATTGTAGATACTTGGACTTCTCTTTCTGTTTGTTAGTGCTGATTGTATCTATTATAAATGAACAGAAAGCTCAGCACAAAGGCGCTTACAATTAGGAGTTGCTAAAAAAATAAAGAATGGGGCACGCAAGATTGTTCTAGATAAAGCCGAGGAGGCAAGAATTGCTGCCTTCTCTGCCTTCCAGTCTCTTGGGTTAGACATCACGCAATTTTCTCGACCTGTGCCGACTATGATGGGAGATCACATGGGACAAGGGCACATGAGAATGTCCTCTGGGGTAAAAAGCACTAATAATACGTCAGGTGTGAAATCTGCCGAGCATGTCCTGCCTGTGGCAATTGTTGGGGAGAGCAAGAAATCTGATACAATTGCAGAAACTCAAAGGGAGATGTTGGAGACAAAGTCATTTGTGGGATCTAACGCTTCAGAGACTGTGATGTTAACTAGTGGACTTGCAAATTATCATGCTGCTAATTTGCCTCCCTTCCCGGCTGAAAAGCCTGTAGCAGTTGGTGATGAGCCTAATGTTGCAACCATTTGTGGAAAAGATGCTGATACAACTCCCTCCATACTAGTAGAGAGTTATGGTGACAAAAACCAAAATTCTGTTGGAACTGATGCTCATGTTGATCATGGTGTTCAGATACCGACAAGCAGTGTGCAAAATAAAGATTGCTCAGATAAAGGCCCTGTTACTGCAGCTAATACTCCAGGTGGAATTGATGCTTTCTTGGATCTTTGGGATGCTACCAATGAATTTTATTTTGATATCCACTATGCTAAACGGAAAGAGGTGAATTCTGTGGTGCAATTTGAGATATGTGGTTTAGCAGTATGTTGGGAAAATTCACCAGTATACTATGTTAATCTTCCCAAGGATCTAATGAGGACCATTGAGACAAAAAGCAGTTACTTATCAACATCATCTACTGCAAATGAAAGTTCACTTCAGCATGCTCGGTTGGAAAGCATCAAAATACGGTGGAATAGGATCTGTGGTATAATGGGAAAAAGATCTGTCCGAAAATTTACGTGGAATTTGAAAGTTCAGATTCAGGTTTTCAGGAATTCTGCAGTTTCTATACAGAGAATTAGTCGTCCATATCTTGCAGGGAAAGATATGGGTCCTGAAATTATAGATAACTCATACTTGGTGTTGCCACCTGTTGATGTGAATGATGGAATTGATATTTGTGTTGTAGCATGGATTTTGTGGCCTGATGAGGAGAGAAGCTCTTGTCCAAACCTGGAAAAGGTAGTAAGAGGACCCATTTTCACATTATTGAGCTTTGTATCCTGTAGGACTTCTAAACCAGAGATATAGTATAAATACCAACGTAATGATTTTTTTCATCTTGCCCCAGGAAAGCTCTCTTTGAGACTGCTGAAATATGTCATGAGATCTCTTGTATGGATTTTTATTTTAAAAAATTCACATCTGAAGTTGTTTTGATTGTAAAACAGGAAGTCAAGAAAAGGTTACCAAGTGAGGTGGCCGCAGCTGCTCATCGTTGTGGCAGGTGGAAGAATCAAATGAGAAAATCTGCACATGATGGTTGCTGTCGACGGGTGGCGCAGACGAGATCACTACGTTCTGTTCTGTGGAAATTACTTATTGATGAAGAGCTGTTCGAACCACTTATGATGATTGAAGTTCCACTGGTAAGTTTTGCATTGCATCACGCATGAATGTTCAAGATAAAATGTAGATTTGCAACTTAAGACTTAAAAATTATCATAGTCTAGATGGCTAAAAGAAAGGTGTAAGGACGAAGCAACCAATTGCGTTGCCAAGTGCTTACATTATGACAACAAGAAATTGAGGCGAATTACATTCATCAAGGAGTGAAGTTGGGAAAGGGAGGTAATCTATGGTTGGGTAGCCCAATAACTTGATTAAAATAAAACCTAACATCAAACATTTGATGATTGTTTAAATGGGTCGCTGCCTGCTTTTAGCTTGGTTTGATTAAGTCATAATATTGAATGTCAGATATGTTGGTTCTCCATTGTTTTCTATGTGTTGCTCCTAAATTGATGTTTCTTTAGAGCTTAAGATTGTTGAGTGGTGTCTTTCTTGGGATAAAGAGTTATCTGTGGCAATGATTCTCATCTCACTAGTTGCAACAATCTTCTTTGGATCTTTTGACACTTGTTTGATGCTTGTGTTTTCAGGTTAAAGTTCTTGCAGACATGGAGCTCTGGGGAATAGGTGTTGATCTGGAGGGGTGCCTTCAGGCACATAATATTTTGGGGCAAAAGTTAAGGCATCTTGAGAAGGAAGCTTATAGACTGGCTGGGGTTACATTCTCACTCTATGCAGCTGCAGATATTGCAAATGTCCTCTATAGACATCTAAAATTGCCTGTACCCGAAGTAAGTGGGAAAGGAAAACAACATCCAAGTACGGACAAGCACTGTTTGGATTTATTAAGGTATTACAATGGAAAAAAAATTACCTTTGCTTTCTTTCATATCTATCTGATCTTGAAATTGTGTGGAGAATTATACTTTACTTTGTTTTATGCTTGTTTGTGTACTACTAGTGTCATTAGCTATAGTGAAGACATATTTTTGCATTGTACTGGTGGTGTAGTAAACCACTTGTAGGATGTGGTTACTAGTCCTCTGCTTGCATTGCTGATGACTTGCTCTTCCATTCTTTGACTCTCATTCCATATTTAGTTAATGTGATGCTTGGGTGCATTTTTAAAGTTTTCCTTCAGACTGTCTTATAAGTATTCTAGTGTTGTGCTGAACAATTACATGATAGAATGATTATTGATTTACTTAGGAATGAGCATCCTATTATTCCCATCATCAAAGAGCATAGAACGTTGGCGAAGCTTCGGAACTGTACGCTTGGATCAATTTGTTCCCTTTCCAGGCTTTCTACAAGTACTCAGAAGTACACACTCCATGGCCACTGGCTACAGACGTCAACAGCAACTGGACGGCTATCAATGGAAGAGCCTAATCTTCAGGTCTGGGTTTTGTTTTAGCTTAATCTTTATTCGCTCCTATCATGATAATCTTTTTTCTTGTTGGATGGGGACATTGATCAAAACTAAATTGGGCAGTGTGTTGAGCATATGGTTGAATTCAAGATGAATACAGATAAGACTGCAGTTGAAGATGGTGCGGATCATCACAGGATCAATGCTCGAGAGTTCATCATCCCGACTCAGGTATTGCCTATTAAGCTAAGTTCATGTAAGGTGCTTTCATCATGGTTAGATAGATGTATCTTTCTCTATGCATCATAGCACTACTTCCATAATCTCCAAAGCAGATTCTGTCTTGAAAATTGTTGTTTTCATAATTACTAATTTTGTACATTGAAGAAAATATTTGAGTGGATGCTGTAATTTCGATGTCGATAACCATGGTAATACAAATGTTGAATGTATTTTGGCATACTTTACATTAAAAAGTCATCAAATGATGCAAACTCCATGTATAATCTTTAACTTTGTTTACCTTCGTCACAACAAGCTGTATGCTAAAACAAATTTGAAAAGGTTTCCCTGATTTGGATATGAATTTTTCTCAATACAACTTTGCATGGGACCCTATTCTAGTAATTTTGCTTGGTAGAGCCTAGAGGTATTATGGTGATATTATTGCTAGTGGTATAGTACATACCAAACCTGTGACTTTAAAGTTCGAATAGGTTTCTATGACTGGAGCAGTGTGATTATAGAACTGGAACGTAGACCATTGTGCAGGCTGTAGAATGTCTTTGCAAAGTTAGAGGATTGAAATGGTGTTTTTTGGGGGAGGGGATGGGGTGGGTTAGCTTTCACAACACACAGCTCAAAAGAGACTTCCTTGTGGTTGTTCATGAATCATGTTCTTTGGGTTGGTGGCAGTTTATATCCTTGTTTGTGTGTACTATGTGCAGGGGTTACTATGTGCAGGGGTGTCTGCACATGTATTTCTGTGCGTGCTAGGATTAGCCTTAGTGGGTCAAGCATCCTGGCATTTTTCCGTGAATCTTTTTTGGGGTTAACAATGGGTTTCGCAGCCGAGAAAACAGCTCTCTTACGTATATTACCGGGATTTCTTTTTCAGGAGAACTGGTTGTTATTAACTGCAGATTATTCTCAGATTGAACTACGGTTGATGGCACATTTCTCTGAAGACGCTTTTCTGATTGAACTGCTGAGCAAGCCTGATGGGGATGTCTTTAAAATGATAGCAGCTCGATGGACGGGGAAGACAATAGATGCTGTTAGCTCCCAGGAACGTGATCAAACAAAACGTATGGTCTACGGCATTATTTATGGAATGGGTGCTAAGACCTTAGCTGAGCAATTGGATTGCACCCCTGATGAAGCCACAGAAAAAATTCAAAGCTTTAAAGCTAGCTTTCCTGGTGTTGCTTCTTGGCTTCGTGAGGCAGTCTCATCTTGCCGTCAGAAAGGGTAGTGATACCTTGCTTCTCTCCTGTTTGTTTCACGTGACCCTGTCTTTGTTCTTAAGTTAGTAAAATCAAGATGGGCAATAAATCAACAACTACAGTGTTTATAATTGGAATTTGGATCCAATGTCTACACTTTCTAACTGGTTTTACATCTAATTTAGAAGTTTCTGTTTTTTCATTATTTATTATTTAGTTATTCTTTTTTATTTTCCTTTTTTTTTTATTGGGCTGGGGGTTGGGGGTTATGGAGATGAAAAAGAGAAAAGGCCATTAGGATTGCTAGACTTGAGCATGGTTTTGGCTTGACATATTAGGGTGTGTTTGGTAAGCATCTTTGTTTCTAGGAATAGTTTTTGCTCAGAAATGGTTTTTTCTTGTTCTGTTCTCTGGACGAATTTTTAAGCATTTGAAGACGTTTTATAACTGCATAAAATTTCTATTCTAGGAATAGAAGTGCATTTGGTATGACTCTCAATTTTTTTTTTTTTTTTAAATTTCTAATAATTTCCTTACATTTTTCTCTTTTTTTTTTGTTTTTTTCCCTTTCTTCTTCTTCCTCTAGACGGTTGCCAACCTCTGGCGAGGCCAAGCCTCGTTGGCTTGAGCCTCGCCAAGTTTACCGGTTGCGAGGCCATTAACTGCACAAAATTTCTATTCTAGGAATAGAAGTGCATTTGGTATGAGCTGGCGACCGGCTAGAGGAAGAAGAAGAAGGGAAAGAAGAAAAGAAAAGAGAAGAAAATAAAAAGACTTGATTCAAGAATTGTTTCCGGGAATAAAGAAGCGATTTTTTTTTTTTATTTCTTGATTCTGTTCCAAATATACTCTTGGGAACAAATTTCTTCCTAGAAACAAAAACGTTACCAAACAAATTTCGTTTTTTTTTTTTTTTTTTTTTTTGGGAACAAAAGAATAGAAATATGCACTGTTTGGCATGTTACCAAATAAACCCTTAACCTTTATATTGGTAAACAAATGTCACTAGGCAGTCTTCAGCAATGAACTTATTATACCTTGCATCCCATTTCAAAAAATGTGCATTCGATTGGTAATTGTAATTTCAGGAAAAGTAAAATGGTTCCTTTGTGGGTTTAATGTCTCCACCCCACTGACCAGTAGATGTAATGATACTCACCTTGATATTTTTCTGAAGTTTGAAACCTTTGGTTGGTAAGGTGAACCATATACTTTCTGAACTATGGTTTGTTTTAGGTATGTGGAGACTTTGAAGGGAAGAAAACGTTTCCTGTCTAAAATAAAATTTGGAAATAGCAAAGAAAAATCAAAGGCTCAGAGGCAAGCTGTAAATTCAATTTGTCAGGTATAGCATACTACCCCTCTCTATACATTAATTTCTTTTCATTGTAATCGTGGAAAGAAGCATTCATATAATGGTTTCTCACTGTCTTTTCATTCAATTTGTCAGGTAAAGAATCTATTCTTTTTCTTCTTCTGTCTATCTGCCCTTTTCCCCCTTCTAATATGAAACTGTTCTGGTTCTCTGACAATTTTCTTACTCTAGGGATCTGCGGCTGACATAATCAAGATAGCAATGATGAATATTCACTCAGTAATACTTGGAGTTGAATTTGACTCTAGCTTTCTGCCTGAGACGAATTTTCACATGCTGAAGGGCCAGTGTCGAATTCTGTTGCAGGTTTTTTTATCTGTTTATATGTTCATATTTTTTCTGAAAGCTTGAGTTGCATTTCATCTGTATTTGGAGGATAAATGTGACTGACCTGAGATGAGTGAGTGACAATTCTGTGGTCATAACATTAATACTGGCTGTGAGTTACCTAGATTGACTTGCTTGATTAACTTAATCCACAAACTTGTATGGAAAGTCAGTATTCATTTATAATACGCCTTAAAAGTTTTTATAACAACGTTGTAATCACTTTTATCTTTTCTCTTTCAGAGAAAGATGTTAAATGCAGTTTGTCTATTAATAATTATGGAGTATGGACAATTCTGATGTTGGAAGCGGGCTTTGACTATCTATCTTTTTTAGAAAATATATTGAGCTTATTAAGCCGATACATATGAACTATCAAGTTTTGACATCAAAGCGTAAGAATGTGAGCAATAAAACAAATTGTGAGTCCGATTAAATCTGAAAAGGATAGGCTACGCTAAAGGTATTTGGGCTTTGTCAAGATCTTTCTTTTCTCCTCTTCCGATGCCGAGATCAGATAATTTGAGGTTTGAGGAAACAATGGAAGGACATGCTACTGACTGTGAATTTTGAAATTTTGGACTGTTCTTCATTCCTTAAACTTTCTTACTCTCGACTCATTCATGCTACTGACTAAAATGAATTGTTGAGTCTTCGCTCTGTTTCTTCTCTAGCATATACTGTAAGTCATGATACATGGAGTTTTAGTTAATCATGAATGTTGCTTTTCAGGTCCATGATGAATTAGTTCTTGAAGTCGATCCTACTGTTCTAAAGGATGCTGCCCTACTGCTGCAAAGGAGCATGGAAAATGCTGTCTCACTTCGAGGTAATCTGTTTCTTTATGTTTGATTAATTATTAGTTTGAAAAACAAATCAGGATCCTGTGCGCTCTGCTGGTTCTTATTTTTAAGTACATTTGCCAATGCCATACATTTTTGCCCGTTTTGATTTATTATTATTTTATGTTCCATTCTTCAGTTCCTTTGAATGTCAAATTGAAAGTTGGGAGAACTTGGGGTTCTTTGGAGCCTTTTTGTACAGAAAATCCAGAGCAAGTTGTAGTCGGTGGTTCTTAGGTAACAAAAGATCTTTATTGTCTATCTACTTCAATAAATTGATCAATAAGGCTTCCTAGGTAACAAAAGATCTTTGTTGTCTATCTACTTCAATAAATTGATCAATAAGGCAGAACTTTCCACTATCAGCTTCTATCTGTTCAAGAAATGTCTGGACATTCTGACAATGGACAAGAATGAGACATAGGTCAATGTCTCTAAGTACAAGACCTGCTTATTTGGGAGCACCATGAATGCTCCAGTGGGGAAAGTTGGCTCATAGGCCAGGCATATCGTTCTTTCCATCATCAGAGAGGCCCATTAAGACAGTCCTTCTGGGGTTAACAATTCCTCCTTCAAAGCAGGCAAGTTCAGGAGCTACCACTGGAGAATATGCTGTCCTCAGCTAAATGCATTGGGTGCATCTAGAATGAAGATTGGTGGTTAATTCTGCGTTGGGATGCTTCTCCAAATTGCATGATTCTAAACGTCCTGGCAAGTTGGTTATGGGTTGTAAGGATGCCAATTTGCAGAGTGACTAGAATTCCAGTGAGGTAATGAGCAGTTCATGATAGCCTATATTTTTGAGCTTTTGCCCACTTATATATAAGAAATTGCTATTAATATGATACACTCCCTCTGTATCGCACGTGCAACCTAATTCTTTATTCATTGAGTTTGTGGGAATGACACCTTAGCAAATGCCATCAATTGATCAAAGGAAGGACTGGAACTAGAAAGAAACACGTTTACACCAATGATTAGTTGGCTTAGAGAAAGCCTGGTTTTACTCAACTAGAGAGCTATGCGTCACTCTGGATTAATATGGATTTGTCGTCTTTTGCCCTTACCACTTGGGGCTGTCAACTATAGAATTTTATCCTAAAGACATTTGCATCATTCTCATTGTTAAGCAGGATAGAAGCGGAAGCTGATTTCATTTGCATGTCCTTTTAGGCATCATTTGTCATGGAGAAAATAGTGGTGCTTTGTGGATGGCCTAGCAGAGGAGTTGGTGTCTGAAGAACTTTAGATTGAGATCTATCTGTCTCTGAATCTGCATGCAGGTTTGCTTCCGTCAATCTTCTTTTGGTTGCCAGTATGGGAAGCACAGTTTGATTGCCTGCAGTTTTCCGTAACTTGTCTTTGACAAGCCATTAGAATCCAGAAATGATTAACAACCCCACCCAGACAAGAGTTCAAAAGGGAAGGAAAAAAATAAATTAAAGAATGAAGGAAAAGAGAACATAATTTTGCCTCCAGGTACTCCTGTTTTATATATGAAAGTTGGATCCTGGGAGTGCATTCTAATCACATGTGATGATTATGTAACTGGATCTAAATATTGTGAGCTAGTGAAAATGTCCTTTTGTCAGTGAAAAAACATCTTTTGTGGGTAGCAATGCTTCACTGGATTTGTGGCGAGAAAAGACAGGAATCAAAATGTGCGTATCTGGTGAGAATAGTTGACCTTATGATGGGATGTGTGTCAGAAGAGGCTGCTAAAGACTTGATGTGGATTGAGACCATAACATTTCTAACACTTGGATGTCACGTGAAACTTGACGCAAGATATACCATAGTTATCAGAGAAAACCCACTATTCGACCCTATTTGCTGGGATGTTTGGTTGTTTTTGTTGTTGTAAAACTCAGCAGCTATGAGAGAACACCCACTTTCAAACTCTAATGGAGGTTTCTCCCATTGCAGTGTGCTTCATTTGAGACTATACTTCTGATGATGCCTTTCAAAGGATTTACAATTGGCTTGCGTGGCTTATAATATATCCAGGAAGTGGACTTCACTGTGTCGCTGGAGGTATGGGATATACGCTCCCTCCCCAACCGGACATGGAAATGTTCAGCTCAGGTGGAGCATACGAGGAACTGGAATTTTGAGGCAAATACTTCGTAAGGTTTCTTCAGCTAATTCCTAATGTTCTTTCTCCTTCTAATTTTTCCACTTTTCTCGGAAGGTTCACTCTCGTTATGCTCCATTCAGGATTGTTAATGGTGCAGCAGATGGAAAGTCTCTATCGGATGCATGCTTTAATGTTCTCATCCCAAACCACTTGGCCATGACTGCTGTGGTCTTCTGGTACAGGCATTTATGCTTTGCCTTTGTTTCCGTTTCTCATAAATGAAGGTGCTCATTGACATGTACATAAGCAAAAGGAAGCGTACCATGAACATGCGGCCCTTCAAGACGGGGGGCCACTGACCTGAGTTCCATGCCCGAGTTGGGTGTAATTTGTAGCTAAGTTGTTCAAACTGTCATGGAGTCGTTCGGTGAAATTTGTTAGCGCTTGGCATTGCTCTTATTGCCCTTGGGAATCAACGGAAGTGATGACCTTTTCCGAATTGCAGGAATAGTTGTTCCTGGAAACTGGAGCTTTGTATGCGTCTCCTTGTCTCATGTTTGTCCCAAATGGTATGACAGTACTTTAAGTCGAGATGGTCAGGAAAATGTCTGGAAATATCTTCGATTATTCTCAGACTAATTTCTTGTGAGCAAACAACGTACATCTTCAATTGCTTTTTGGCACAAAGATGAGGAGGTTTTCTTGACATCGACCAGAAATGTCAATAAATTGGTGTGTCAAATTGACAATGTGATGAAATACACAATATTAAACATTAAATGAAAATGCCACACTGATTTGCAATCGCATTTACAAAGTCTTAGCATATTCAACAAAGAAAGCGATTATAGCAGAGTACCCTGTGGCCTAGAGAACGAGGCAACAAGCATCTTCTCGGAGGATGTTCATGACCGTACCGTAAATTGCTGCAAATTTAAACAATTTTTTCAAAAACAAACAAAGGACTGTTTCCTTTCCAAAATTGTATCATCGGTAATTTCTGTATCCGATTAGACAATGGCATTTTATGTTACTTCAGTCAGTTCCATCCCGAGTAATTTATTTGGAGAAGCCTCTTTCTTGAGCTAGGCCTTAGGGAGAGTTATAGAAGGGAAGAAGTCAAGCTAAGCAGAATTTTGAGGTTGCGGATCATCAATGAGGATGATTAGAGATGAATTATTCTCATGAAGACCGAGCCGTATGAGTTCCTAATTTCTTAAAAATAACATCTAGAAAGGTCCTAATAAGGAGTAATCATCACTTATCTCCAATCACTAATTTTTTGATGAATTGGAACATCACAAGGACACATGGATGAGGCCTCAGGCATCTTGTCATTAGGCAATGAGGTGATAGCCAAAAAATGCAAATGTAAGCTATCCAAGTTTGTGTGGTAAGTTGCATTACTTGGGAGAAAATATTGGATGGTCCTGGAGCGCCTAGTGAGCGTGGTCTCCGGCCATTCATGAAGTGCCATGTGGAGGCGTGGGTCCGCTGGCCATCTTCTACACAAACGTAGGCTTCTTTCCTCTCTCTCCTCGCCCTAGCCCTCTTCCCTCTCTTCCCTAGCCTACACGCTACCCTCTGCCTCTTCTCTCTCTGTCCTATGCAATGCATTTACTCTTCATTCTCATAGGAAGGAAAGGGGAGCAAATCCTTTCCCTTTCCTCTCTGGAGAACTTGACGCTTTCAAAATTTTGAATTCTAAATTCTCTGTCCTGCTCGTTGTTGCTCCAGAGCTTGTCAAGCGGCCGTTTCTGCGTGATTGCTGACGAAGCACATTAAAGCCGCCCTTGGTCCGGCACTCGCTTGCTTCTCTCTCCTTGTTCGTTGCTCCTCCAGTGTTCGTCAAGCGACTGTTCTTTGCCGTCTCTGACGAAGCACATTTGTTATTTTGTAACGCATTAATTTTTAATAGCATTTTTTTTTCTTGCATTAGCTTTGGTCCACTCTTTAGGGCCGTAATTGCCGGTCACTTGGGGCGTGCATGTTTGTGTTTCTTTTTCTTGTTCATGAACAAATTTTCTGTTTTTTTGTTTCCGGGAATAAAAAAAAGAACAGAAACGCTTTTGTTCAAAATCTGTTTTTTGTTTCGGGAACAAAATTAGAACATAAATAAGAAATAAAAAAAAGTTATTTTTTTGTTCCAGAAACACTTTTGAAGAACAAATTTTCTCTCTCCTTTCTTTTCTTCTCTTTTTTTTTCTTCTTCTTTTCTTCTTCCTTTTTTTGGCCAGTCGCTAGAGGGTCGCCGGCCCCGATAAGGCCGAGCGTCGCAGTCCTTGGCGAGGCTCGGCCTTGCCTTGGTTGGGCGAGCTTGGGCTCGCCTAGATCCGGTGAGGCCGAGCCTTGCCGGTGGCTAGGCGAGCTTGGCCTCGCTGGTGGCTAGGCGAGTTTGACCTCGTTGGATTTGGGCGAGCTCGAGCTCGCCCGGCCAAGACGAGGCCGAGCCTCGCCCAACCACGACGAGGCCGGCGAGACTCGCCGGGGCCGGCAAGCCTCGCCGGGGTTGGGCGAGGCCATCGGCCCTCGTCGGCCGGTCGCCGACCATGGCCGAGGCCGGCGGACCGGCCAAAAGAAGAAAAAAAGAAAAAAATTAAAAGAAACAAAAAAAGAATACAAATTTACTAAACGTGTTTCTATTCATTTTTTTATTTATTTCCGGAACAAGTTTACCAAACGCGTCTTTCTGATAAAAAATTATTCCCTGAACGAAATAGCTTTTTTTTTTATTTATTTCTGTTTCCCGGAACAATTTTTGAACAAAAACACAAATAAACGCACCCTTGGTTGATGTGAAATGCTCAACATTTGTCAATGCTTGCTGTATGTTTAACATTTTTATTTCTTCACGGACAAGTGGTTTGAGAGGTTTGTGGTAAACAAATATGTTGGAAATTCAAAGCTTAGTTCATTCTCCATATTATGTACTGCTCAGGCGTGCGCTAATTTGAGGAGAATGTTTGATGTGGAAATATGTCTAAATTGTGCTAGGAACCATTCATTACTTTTTTCGATCCGCCGCTTCATTGACGACAATTTCATGGATATGAATTTTGGAAACATTCACCGGCAACCACTCGGCTCCTCCTCATGGCCCTCCCTCTCCTCTTATCCTCCTGCGCCTCCACTCCCGCCTGCCTCCCGCTCTCCTCCTCCCCTCCTTCGTAATTGCTCCCGCCGACGCGACGTCGTCCGCCTCATCCTCCACGGAGGCCCCATTGCGAGGGCGGTTGTCCTTACTGACCTACGCCAGGACCTGCTCGAGGTTGGTGCGGGGGGCGTTGGCGGTGGCCTCGTTGGCCTGGGCGAGGGCCCTCCAGATCTGGTTCTCCATGCACAGCGACTTCCTGATCCTCTGGATCTCCTCCTCCTTGGCCGAAGCAGCAACGAGCGCGGAGAGAAAAGAGAGCGAGCGCCGGAGCGGCCATAATGCGCTTCGTCGGAGACGGAGGGGGAACGGCCGCTTGACGAAGGCCGGAGCAACGATGAGCACGGAGAGAGAATTTGGGATTCAAAATTTCGAAAGCCGTCGAGTTCTCCAGAGAGGAAAGGGAAATGGTTTGCTCCTCTTTCCTTCCTCTGAGAACGAAAGAGTAAATGCATTGCAGAAGGAGAGAGAGAGGAGGAGGCAGGGGTAGCGTGCAGGCGAAGGAAGAGAGGGAAGAAGGATAGGGAGAGGAGAGAGAGGAAAGAAGACTACGTTTGTGCAGAAGATGGCCAGCGGACCCACGCCTCCAAGTGGCGCTTCATGAATGGCCGGAGATCACGCTGACTTGGCGCTCCGGGACCATCCAATATTTTCTCCTTTCTCCACTACTTGGACGTAGATTCCATCCCATATAGTACTATAGATATTCTATGTATAACTCAAATATAAAAGATAGCACGTGAATTCAGCTAAGAGTTTAGATTGTTAGAGAACAATACTGAATATATTTCATAAAGCTAATCCATAGATGTTTGTCGCAAGCCACAAACTGCATGTACTTATTAGTATGCATAACAAGAAGTACATGTATTGCTCATATGATGAGCTGAAGTGTCTCCAGACGTACTTATGACTTGTGCACCCTCCAACCATAATACAAACCAGGAGAGCGACCACAAGTTCTCACTGACAGTGGAGTCCCTAGTTGTGAAACCACACAATGTGGTCCTCAGGAAGGAAATGGCAAACAGGCACAGTCCCTGGCTTAACCTTGAGCACTTGGAAGGCCAAGTGTTTCGGGTTCCATGCTGACGTGTCGGTGTGGCAAGCGGCGATGGCCTTCGCTTCTGTCCCGTCGGCGCCCTTCATCGGGACCATGTAGAACCGAGTGTCTTGAGTCTTGTGGCAGTAGAAGACAGCATATGCATAGTTTTGCTTGTGGCACACCACTGATTTATCTGCTGCAATTCTTCTTACTCCTTCTTTGATGGTGAATTTCTCCAACTGGGTCTCTTTTTTCACCTCTGTAGAGACAGCCTTCAGATTGTTTCCAAGCCTGGTCCTGGTGTAGTCAATCATGGACTCCAATGAGGTTGTGCAGTATTTTTCCTCTCCCTTAATGCCTGGTTCTTCACACTCCTTAATAGTGTCCTTCATCATTTCGGCTTCCACTGATCCGGGCGCCACGGAAAAGTGGTCCAGGATATCAGATATCTTGTCAGATGAAAATGGTAGGGTTTTTGCTTCTTCGCGGGGCAAGAAAGTGGCCGAGTTCGAAGTCTTGGTGAAGTGCAAAGACAGTGTCGTTCCGGGTTTTAGGTCTTTTTCCATGAAGAAAAGGGCCACGTTTCGATCATCACGAAGTTGGGTCTCGGTTGCGGCGTAGATGTAGTTGAACGGACTGGGTCCGGGCTTGACCCCGACATAAACGGGCTTGCCCTTGGGTCCTGTGTGCACGGCGACTCCTCCTTTGCCAACTCCGACACTGGTCCCCTTTCCGGGCTTCCCCGTGTCGACTCCGACTCCACCATTCCCGACGCCAACTTTGGTTCCGCCAGGCTTTCCCTTGCCGGCATCAACGTTCACTCCACCTGTGCCTACGCCAACTGAGGTGCTCTTGTCTTCCATGAAGTCTAAAACATCGGTAAGTGGACTTGAACTCAGCTAGTATCAGAGAATAATAAAAGATAGATGCACTACGATTGATCTACATGTGGTCAACTTGTTTATAAAAGCTCATTTAATGAGCAATTATCATCATTGCTCATAAAAAATTGAGAGAGGACGTGCACATCGTGGCAAAGGCCAGCCGGGCCATGCAAATCTACATGGTTAGATTTCATTCATATAAATTGGAACAAGTTATTTATTAGAAATAGGGAAAAAGCCAAAAAATAAAAATAAAAATCCAAACTATGCCCTTTGTGATACATTTATCATAAACATTTTCTTATGACGTAAAAAATCCAAAACTTGTATTTATGTAACACATTACCTACTTTAAAATTTCATTAGATGATATTTTAGTTAAAAAATGTCATCTTTATTTTATTAAAGTCATGTGGGTGCCGTGTTAATACTATTTGCTTTTTCACATCCACATAAACAGATTTTTAATAATTTCCATTGACAGAACTTTGATGGAGGGTAAATATGTTACATGTGTACATGTTTACGGTAAATATATTATGGTAGGCATAATTTAGGATTTTTTTTTATGGCTTTTGCCATTAGAAATGAGACTTTTGCTTTAGACAAGCATGAAATGTCGTCTTGTCTTATATCTATCAAATAAAAAACTTGGATCTTCCCGGTTTTAGTTGTCAGATTTTCTGGGAATCCATTGAGAAATTGAAGGTACGTGCTGACATGTGACTTACAAGATCTTACCTCCATGCGTCATGTTTTTAGTTTTGAGTCGGTCAGCTTCTTGACGAATAAAACTAGATGAAGTGCAGTTTTTACTTGGTTGTGCAAGATATGGTTTCTTTCTTTTCTGAGTTCGAGCACAAACCTGACTGTTGTTGTAGCATGTCCTTGATGGATTTTGGCATTTGCGTGTTGGGTAACTTTGACTTCCAGTATAGTTCGGGAGTTAAAGCCGCATGGGAAGTCGCCAGAATCACCTGCACCAAATTCCACAAAAAAAGAAAAAGAAAAAGAATCCTTTTTAGCTTCTAAAAACTGAAGAATTGTTACCAACATAATGAACTCGCAGCTAAAAGCCTCATGCATTATACTGAAAGAGAAAACTCTTCAAAGAAATTACGTACCGTGAGAGAAGCTAGGACACGCAGGAGTATGAACTCCATTGTTGAAGCTCGAAATCTAAAGGAGGATGATTCAGTCAGAGAGAGATAAAAGTTTACATGGAATAAGAAAGAGTTGGAGTTCCAAATTTATAAAGCAGATAGAGAGGTGATGAATTCAAACAAGAGCTTACCCCACAAAACCGACCAACACATCGTGCCACTGATGAGGCAGGCTTAATCACTTCAACTGTCCCTGGCTTTCGTACAACCAATTCATTTGCATCTCGTGGGACAGGTGGAGCATAGAGATAGAGAGAGAGAGAGAGAGAGAGAGAGAGAGTGAGAGAGAGAGAGAGAGCAGCACTATTCATGGTGTTTTATTTTCTGGTCCTTAACCTAACTTTCTACTTCACCCCTTCAGGCACCTAGAGAAAAAATTATATGCCGGGCAGTTGTGAAGATGGAGAAGTAATGACGAATTCAATCACAGAGATCTTTCATTTTCATCTATTTTCAGATTCATTAATACATAATGACACTTCTCCGTTTAGTGACTCAAACTTGTAAGATTTTTGAGCATTTGTCCCGCTAAATTATTAATTTATCTTGTTAATGAAAATGGAGAATTAGTCACTAGAAAATTTTGAATTGATAGATGAGTCTTTGTATGCCTTTTCACATCTTTTAGAATATGAGAATCGAGAGATCACATTCATATATCACATCAATCTTGATTTCATAGCATCAACCTAATTGAAACATGAAAGATCATATATTGAAAATGGGGAGTTGAGAGTTTTTATTTTATTTTATCGATCCTACTATATTCCTACTTTAACTTTTATTCTCAAACTTTTATCTTGTCTCAGGGTGTAGGAATTGAAATCCACACTTAAAACTAAATCGTCTTCATCTCAACCTCCTCTAAAAAAGTAAAGATTCGAATTCCCCACCTTCCCCTTTCATGTTGGAAGAATGGATACTAAGACAAACCCCAATGATTGGGGAGTTGAGAGTTGAGTCTGTGCATTCTCATTATTCTCTCCATGCATGCAATGATACCAGCATGCATAAGTGACGGTCGAGGGCTGAAAAGTCGACGAGGCAATCGAAAAGATGCTCAGCGTCGACCTCACAACTTAGAGAGAGAGAGAGAGAGAGAAAAGAGAGAGAGAGAGTAGGCAAATTGGCAAGAAAATCTTTAATTGCATGGACCTACGGATCGATGTTCTCGAAACGAACAACCACCCTATTTATTGGGAATTTGGTTGTGGGTTGAGATGGGTTTGTCAAACATGACCAGAGCTGAAATCATTCTTGATGAAACCTATGCATCATCTTCCTGTTAGAGAGTTATTGCTTCCCACTTGGGTGTTTCTAGAAGTGATGGGTTTCGTTAACCGGTGCCCTGGAATACTTTTTTTTGTAAAATCAACTTGAAATTACGCTCTCAACCCCTCACATTTTTTTGGCCTCCTACAAAGATCCGCTAAACAAGCAATGGTTAATGACTTCGAGAGATGGGTTACTCTGTCAATTGATCATCGAGTTCTGGCAAAGACAAAATTGATCATCATATTACACACAAATATCTCAATGTCAATAAACAAAGCATATTGTATCTAAATGGCCTGAATGCCCAAGAAAGAAAAACAACTTATAGTCGGGGAATAACAATATCCTCACTCTTCAAACTAAATAAAAAGCACAAACTTTGTGTTGTGGAGCCATCCATTAGCATCGGTCAAAAGGAATTTTATTCAATAGATGACGTGACAAATGCTGTTGATATATACAAACAACATGTCATTAGAGCAAAATTAAGAGTAATGACATATATAAAATGACGCATTGTCATGAATTTAAGTTGTTCAACTTCGTGACTTTTTTTTTCTTTTTTGGCCCAAATTTTGTGATTTTAAAACGACATTGCTTTGTACATATCACCACCCTAATTTTCACTTCAAAGATGGGTCATTTATATACATCATTATTGTTGGTCATGTTAGCTGCTACATAATCTTTGTCTGGACGAAAAAAAAGCAACCAATGGGTATTTTAGTCCCATGAACCGAGGTTAGTCTTTTTTTTTTTTTTTTTTTTTGGGATCAGTTTGATAAGTAAGGGTATTATTGTCAGCACGTCTAAATTCATGCGGATTTTTTTTTTATTAATCCTTTGCGCAATTAGCCATGAACTTTGATTCACTTCAGATTGAGGCAACAATTCAAATCACAACCTAAATTTAGCAGATTGTCCTAGTCATTTTTTTATTTTTGTCCCATTGTTTCCGTATATAGTTTCGACGGAAATAAATGAGCCACAAATGTTAGGAGAAGCTAGGTATCATAACATCTAACCACAAAAAAAAAAAAGCTTTTACTTGATCTTTATGTCATTCTTTTGCCCACGTGCACCGAGTACCAACGATGGATAGCTTTTCTTTATTATAATCTTTTGCCAATCGTAATTTATACCACAATAACGTGACACATGACATAAACATTACATAAAAGATTTTCTTTTATATCCATGAATTTTCATGCCAACTACTTTTTCCTACATTTATTGTCTCGAAAAGGCATTATAATGTTGTTGGACGTGCCTTTATTATTTAAGGGAATTGGCCGTTTTTGGGTACCAGTGGATAGGCGAACTGGAGGGGTCCAGTTAATTAAAAATTTCTATACGTCCCTGCTTGCCAATATAATTATTAGATTAATTTACAAAATTAGTACATTTTAAATATAAGATGAGAAATATTGTACCTGCAAAAAATCGATATGATTTATTGATTTAATACTAAATAAAATGTAAGAAGAAAATTTTTGTACTAATTCCACTTGATAAAGTAAAGATATAATAAAGAAAAAAATTGTAGATATAAGGAAAAAAAATTGTAGATACAAACTTACGAATTTAATTAAAATTTTAACATGCCTTACTAAATTCATATATCCTAAATTATTTCAGGTTAATCATGTCTCGAAAAATCTAATTGATTTAGCTCCACCATTTGGCCTCGTTTAGCAAGATTACGAGTTCATGTGGAGTTTTTGCGTAAAGTAAACTAATCTTCTATTTTAACGGAAAATACAGATAATCTTTTTTAACATTAAAAAAAGCTGAAACAAAAGGGCTTAAAATGCAAATCTCAGTTTCACTTGGACTATTTATAGATAAGTAGTAGACTTGAAGAGTGATGTTAGGCTGCTAGAGGCCCAACCCATCCGCTTAATTCAGCTTGATTAGTATAAGTGGCATATCCAAATAGAGGATTATAGGCTTCATTACCCCCCAAAAAAAGGAAACTTTTTTTAGAACCAAAAGCAAATTCAAAGATGGATTAGTAATACTAAGATTAAAAAAGCTTTAGTATGAAATGACAACGTACGTTCACCTCGTACTTATAAGCATGAGTTAATAACCTATGATATCACGAACTCTTTTAACTTTGCTATTGGCGATATTGGCGAGATTTGCTCTCCTATTTAAGGAAAGGACATATTGTGGGCATATCTCTGTATTGATAGTTTTTCTATTTTTGAAATTTTCCTATTTTTGTTGTGGTGAATCATGTGTACAAATTGCAGAAGAATGTTATGACAAAAATAAGAGAGTCGAGAGTTTTGTCCGAGGACGTAGGTACATTGCTGAACCTCGTAATCCTCGTGTTCTTTTCTGATTGCCTTACTAAAATTCAACATGGTATCAGAGCAGGTTTGATTCACCCTGTGATTTTTTTTTGGTTTGTTTTCTACACATCTTATTGTCTTGATTTGCTTATGTTCGAGACAGTTCCTGTTCTATGACAATTTGCATTCTTCGGTTAGTGCTTGTTCCTCTCTTTGTTGCTGTCATATCATTGTTATAACTAGCAACGTGTCATGGATGGGTCAAAGAAGTCAGGAGATGCATCCAACACAACAAAGGTGCATGAGACAAACAATTAGCGGTTGACTTCGTTGTTGCTAAATGAAAAAAATTACCTTCCTTGGTCACGAGCTGTAACTGTTGCTCTCGGGGGTAGATTGAAGCTTGGTCACATCAACGGGAAGATTAGAGCCCCTCCCATGATAGATCCCAAATTTGATGAATGGCAAGCGAATGACCACAGTTTGATATCTTGGATATTCAATTCCATGGAACCAGAGATCTACGAGATATTTGCATATTCAGAGTCAGCCAAGGCATTGTGGGATTCGATAAATGAGATGTATGGTCAAGCCAGGAATGCATCTCGGATCTTTGAACTACAACAAGCACTTGCTTCTTCTAAGCAAGGCGCAACACAATCTTTTACTGAACACTTGGGAAAAATGAAGAAGCAATGGGAGAGTTTCGTCAGTATAGACCTGCGACCCAGAATGTGATGGATTATGTCAATTGAGAAGAGTAAGATAAAATCTTTCAATTGTTAGCAATCATCAGGCCTAAATTTGAGGACACCAAATGTCAAATTCTTATGAGTCCTGAATTGCCCACTTTCAATGAAGTTTGTGCCATAATCCAAAGTGAGGAAACAAGGAGATGCGTCATGCCTTCAGTTCCAATTACATCAGAAGAGCTTGGTGAACAATAAGCCCACAGTGCTATCAACACGAAGCAAGGAGACTCCACTACTCGGTTTGCCAAAGGAAAATTTAAGAAACCAGCACGGTTCCATTCTGACCATTGCAATTGCGATGGCCATTCCAAAGAAAGGTGTTGGGTTCTTCATCCGCATTTACGTCTTTCCAAAGACAGGGGTTCGGAAGCTTAGGTGGCAATCCAAGAAAATCCAAATGATTTTCAATCCAAGTTGGAGGCTTTGTCTCAACAAGTTCAGCAATTACTTTAGATACATGGCAATGGAACGAACACTTCTAGCACCGAAACTGGAAATTTGGCTATGACGTCTAGTAATGTCCATGCTTACTCAGCTTTATCCAAAACCCTGTTTATTGTTGACTCAGGGGCTACATACCACGTGTAGTTCTCCAAACTTGCTATCCAATATTACTTCAGGTGTGTCATATCCACCTATTACTATTGCTAATGGTGGGCAGGTTCCAACTAGTGGTGTTGGACAAATTAATTTCTTTTCAAATAATTCTAAAGCATTGTTGGTACTTGAATTATCCTCAAATTTAATGTCAGTTAGCAAATATACTAATAAGTGGAATTGCAATGTTATTTTTACTCCTCAAAAGGTGTTTTTTCAAGATCGAACACGAGGAGGATGATTGGTGAAGGGCGGTTGCAGAATGGGCTGTATATGGTGGACCTCAACAACGAAGCATTGATGGCACAAAGGAAGACTGTTGACACTTCCCGGTTGTGGCATTGGCTAGGTCATCCCTCTGATTGGGTGTTACATGCTCTTGATATGACTTTAAGTCATGATTCCAATTGCTATGATCCTTGTCATTATACTAAGCAGCATAGGTTACCTTTTCCACATAGTACACATAAATCAGAACGGTTTTTTAATTTAGTTCACTCGGATGTTTGGGAAGCTTCTCCTATTGATTCTAAGGAGGGGTTCAAGTATTTTGTTACATTTATTGATGATAAATCTCGAGCTACATGGCTTTATCTACTTAAATCTAAGAGTGAAGTTATGACTGTGTTTCAAGATTTTTGCAATATGGTGAAAAATCAATTTAACACTATGGTGAAGATTCTTCGTACAGACAATGGAACTGAATATACCAATTGGGCTTTTCAAGTGTTCCTGTGTAGCTTGGGAGTCATTCATCAGACCTCCTGCGTTGGAACTTCGCAGCAGAATGAAGTTGCTGAAAGAAAAAATAGGTATCTGCTTGAGGTTACCCGAGCATTGTTATTCTTAGGAAATTTACCTAAGACATATTGGGCTGACGCAGTCCTTACTAGCTGCTACTTAATCAATCGTTTGCCTAGTAAAGTGTTGGGGTATAAAGTTCCAATTGAAAGTCTGTATGGTCGAAAATTTGGTATCTCTCACCTAAGAATTTTTAGATGTGTGTGTTATGTGCATTCTCAATCTGGTGATAAGCTAGATCCACGGGCTCAAAAGTGTGTGTTTGTGGGATACTCAAATGTCAAGAAGTGATACAAATGCTATGAACCAAGTACTAGACGTGTTTATATTTCTCGTGATGTTGTCTTCGATGAGGCTCACATGTTTTTTTGCTAGGAATCAAATTCAGGGGGAGCAAGATGACTATTCTGAATTTTTGCTTCCTATCCTACCTATTGGGGATTCAATGTTGGATCAAGAGGAAATTCCAACAATGGCTGTTCAAGGGAGTCAGCTTGTCCCTAATGCCGATGCCATTCCTGATATAATTGCCATTACAACATATGGGGCTGATTTGGAAGTAGAGGTCGATTGTCATTTTGTAAGGGAAAGGTTCAAGACAAGACAATAGAGACACCATATATTCGTAGGGGGATCAACTTGCTGATGTCTTCACCAAAGCTTTACCCAATGGAGTATTTTAGGATATGGTGAACAAGTTGACCTCTGACGATGTCTTCGCTCCAACTTGAGGGGGAGTATTGGTGATATTGGCGAGATTTGCTCTCCTATTCAAGGAAAGGACATATTGTGGGCAAATCTCTGTATTGGTAATATTCCTATTTTTGAAATTTTCTTTTTTTTGTTGCTGTGAACCCTGTGTACAAATTGCAGAAAAATGTTGTGACAAAAATAAGAGAATTGAGAGTTTTGTCCGAGGACGTAGGCACATTGCTGAACCTCGTAATCCTTGTGTTCTTTTCTAATTGCCTTACTAAAATTCAACATTTGCTTTGGTAGGCATATTTGAAATCAACATGGAGAGGCTCTAATGAATATGATAACCCAAGATGCTTTGACATTTTCTGACCGCCTATGGATGGGGAAAACCTCTGAAATAGTGCTTCGTCCACATATGACAACTGAGATTTCGAAATTTTTTAGTGATTCGGAGTCAAGTATGTTGCATCTTGATGGCAAGTTGGTCTCTCAATCGCCAAATCACCCCACGTGGCGTGTAGTTTATGTGATTAATGTAATCACATATGAAAATGAGGTATTAAATGGAGCAAATCAGCACAAATAAGGTCAATGACAATCAAGAATCCTCGATTGGAGACTTGTCTCACTAATCATAAGGGAAATGTAGGGGCCTTCTCCAGATCGGGTCAGTCCAATTTGAGGCCCATATACAAATTTGGAGCCCCAGTCCATCCCATCACCCCATTTAAAGTAGATTATATATGCGTCGCCTTCTTTATGGGGCCTAGATTATATCTCACCCAGTTCCCTTATCTTAGCCCCCAATTACATATCGATCAATTTCATGTCTAACGCCGCAGACATGACAGTTCCTTATAGAAATGTAACGACCCAGACCCTAAGTTCGCTGTAAAAAATCTCGACAACGGGACAATACCTTTCAATAACGATTCTGCAAAGCAAGTGTGAGTGTCCATATTAACACAATAACTATTCCTCCATATGCAGCCTATATAACTCGGAAAGGGCAACACATTGGCTCATTAGTGTAAACCTCGAGCGACACATAAACCTCGAGCGACATCGATCAAAACGTGTTGGGGGGCTAGTAGGCTTGCATTTGCAAAGTAAAGGGAGATTTTCTCAAGTTCATTCGATCCATACAATAATTTCCGGTACGAAAATGTTGTCTTTCCCACTAATACGACTCCTTTTTCTTCTTTTAAACCTTTATTAAGACAGTGGCATGTGTAAGTAAACTTTGGTGGGGGCATCGTGTTCATCCACTCATTTGAATGATTTTCCTTTTTGCCACTCAACCCTTTATTGCTCTGAATTAGTGAAGGGATTAGACGTAATTATGGATTATTTGGCGTGGATCGATTGGATGGGCGGCTTCGCTTTATTTCTTTTCTGGGTTTCTTACTGGATCGCAACTCGTTTTGGTGGGATGCTTATGAACAAAACGCAAGACCATGCAATTGGAACTTAAGTCATTGTAGGTCCAAATAATAATTTTCTCAATTCTTTTAACGAAATTTTCTTTTCATAATCGCTTTTGCAGTAGTGACATTACATAAATACAAAAGCAGAGGTTGCCTGAATCCCAACTGCACCTTTTTTTTCGTTGTTGAGATTTTACTAAGTCTTCGCATGGCTTAGTGTCGTCCACGCATTGCCATTTTACCATATTTGGTTATTTTAAGAGCATGTCATTGCTTTGGTTGGAGTAGTACATCAATAATATGAGAACCTTCTTCGCCTACGAATTAAACAATGAATCATTAGTTTTGGCACTAATCCATTAAGTTCCCTTGTGCTTCTGTTCATTAACAACTATATCTACATGACTAGCCATAAATAAAATAAAATAAAAATAAATAAAGCGAGGGCACTTCATGTACGTACATTCACCTCTATTAAGCGAGGGCAGTCGCTAAAACTCCAAAAGAAAGAATCAACAACAAATTAACTAGCTTCAATTTCCTTGATTCTCATAGAGTTCTTGAGATACTTTTAAACGCAATCGATTACCATTTCATCTGAGAAGTCATGGTGAAGGGAAAGGTTGTCGTGAGGAAGATCATGACAGTGTAAAACTCAGCAAACATGACGACAAACTTGTTTTTTTGGCAAAGCTCAAGTTTTGTTTGAGCTCAATTGGTGTTTGTGGAAGATGAGTGTCCTTCGGGGTATTGGGAGAGTCTAATTGAATGATGAGCACTATAGCTTGGTTGCGAACATTGGGCGAAGGTGGAGTATTATCAAGTCTTTTTACCTTAATTTCTTATCGAATCTGTCGTTGCGGAATTTGAACTGACGCTCGATGTCATGTAATATATGAGAGTTCAGGTATCCGTCGCTTTGAGAACAAACGCCTTGGATTTGGTTTGATCCGACCAATAGTCCAGAAATCATAAAAGCTTTCTAGCCCGTCTGTCATTGGACAGTGAAAGAATGAGTGAGGGGGGCTCTTTAACCGAAAGCAGGAAAGAGAGTAGGAATGGAAGGATAGTAAATTGGAAAGTAAGGATGAACAGTTCTAGGGTTGGTCCAAATTATACCTTTAACCTAAAACTTATATGTAGGAATCGTTTCTCAATTTTTAGAACCTTAAACCTATCATACTTACTTTGGAATATGGAACTTACCTTATCATAGGTTTTGGAGTCGGTTTCAAGTTTCACCAATATTCTTAATTGAAATTACAATAAATCATCACTTCTACTGATTCTTATTTTCTGCTACAATCCACTAATTATAACTCATATTTAAACAAATGAAGAATATGAAATATTAACAAAATAAAAATTTCTATCATAGATATACTGGAAATGAAAGCTTACACTAGTAGTTTCAAGTTACATTTTCATTATTGGATGCTATGAAATATCACAAGTTTGCACAATAATATAGGACAAGAAAAACACAAACATTTATTCTGAGTTCTAAATTCCAACCTGCTCTACATATCTTGGAATTATACTCACCCCAACTGAAAAGGCATATTGGAGAGAGAGAGAGAGAGAAGATTACTGAGTGAGCATATGATTAAGACAAGACATTGAATGGGATCTCTATTTTGAGGGAGAATCCACTTCTATTGAATTGAGAAATGGGTCTGATTGTCCATCTTTCGATTTGATATAATAATAATCTATATAAGTCATCATAGCCAAGAGCTGTTAGTGCTCGAAAGGCGGTCCTCTCTTTTCGTTAGCTTTTCTCCTCTAGCACTGAAATGGTTGTAGAAGATTAAAAGGGCTGTTGTGCGCCTCATAGCTATGTCATAATAGATTTGAACACTTGCACTAGATAGACTTCTTGATATTTTTTCTTCTGTAGTACCTCAGTGTAATATAAGCGACTTTGAGTCAGGACCTCCTTCCCTTTCACTAGGCTCATTGCCTATTTGTAGTGAATAAGAGAAGGGCTTTTTCTAAAAGTCTTAAGCCATCTTGGTCACCCTCGGCTCACCCATTATTTCATTTTCTTGTCGTTGACGCGGTTTTTTTATTTTTAAGTAAGTTTTCTCTCCTATTTTGAATAGAATATGGATACAAACTGTTTAGAGGGTCTTTTATGGTTTTCTAGCAAAACTTGGTGTCTTAGGTGTTGGGAAACAAGTGACCGATGGGAGACAAATGACCGATTGACTGTAAATCTGTAACTCTCCAATTGATAGTGACTTCTTTGTGGTTGGCTCTCCCGGTAAAGTAGGTATAGACTCCTAAATCAAGTTACGTAAATCTCTAGTGTTTTTTTTTTTTTTCACATTTTCTTGCTAATATATCTAATAACTTCTTATTCTTGCATTTATTGGAATTGCAAGATTTGTGAATTATCGCATTATTTCAGACAATTGTCATTATAATTAGGAACGTTGCAACCCCACAAATTTGGATATAAGTAATGAAAAATAAGTAGTAACGCACATACTCGACTTATACTTTAAATGACTCGAAGGAAATGAAGAGACTCACTCCAACCAGATCCTTAGCAAAGAGACTTTAATTGTAGGTAAATCCAAGCAAATGATTCGACGAGAACTAGAAACAAGAAGAATGACCAATTATTTTATTTACAAATTTATTACTAATAAAAGATTGCTTGTTAAATAATCCTTGATTAGACGTATATATATCTTTCCACACCCTGTCTTGTACTTGCTTGTCTGTTCCCATTTATAAATCTTGCATCCATATTTCTTTGTTACGTGGGATCGATACACTGGGCATCACAAAATAAAATAAAATAGAATAAAAGTTTCCCATCGAATAATTCTTTTGAAAATCGGACATATATCAATAAAAACAGAGTCGATGATCGAGCTCTCGGAGTTGGCCCAAGAGATCGTTGGTAACATCATCTTAAGCTGATCAAAACGATGGCCATACATATCTCCTAGATAAGCAATATGTCATCATTCAAAACATGCCGTGGAACTGCAAATTGATCGTTGCTGACAACACACGATATAATTAAAACCGATCGATTTCAATCCTTATATTCTCTTTCGGATCTGAAAAAGGCTTGTGGACAAATGCGCTTTTAAATCATGGGAAAAGCGAAGTACCCCACGACTGTCTAATCAAGCTTTGAACTCGGCCTGATTATGCCAATCATAAAACCGTATTAAGCTCCTGGAAGATTAATTAAAGCAGGCAGAAGGAGAGAGAAAATCGAAGAGTGGAAGGAGGAGCTGACCCACATCCGATTCTATGTCTATAATAGTCGCTTCGTGGAGGGGAGTGGAGGAAATGATAATAAGCCCGATAAAAAGCCAACCTTTTGCCAAATTAAATTAATAGAGGCTTGTGGAATTCTGCCTCAAGCTTTTTCAAGGCTTAGAACTTTTAATTTATCTTTAGTTTGTAAAATTAAATATTGCAAGTTTATAGCCTTCTCATATCTCGCCGTCGTTATCAGATAGATCCATCCTACTTGTGCACAATTATGCTTGATGGAACGTGAGTGTTTTGGGTTTGCTTTATATATTTTTTATTTAATTTATTTAAAAAGCTCTTGTTTGAACTTATTTAATAAGTAGTTCGCAATCATGTTAGTGCATATAGACAAAGCCCTTGTGGACAAAACCCATGATCTTAACACAACCTCTCCAAATTCCTTTATGTGAAGTTTCTATTGGGGGAAAAGGAAGAAGAAGAGGCGGGACATGGCATCACGACAAAATTAAAATTAACCACTTTTCACAATGATAAAAAAATAATCACTTTGATATGCGTGATTTGTATCTCCACTATCATCACTTCCACTCTCTAAAGACAAGCAAAAAAATTAAAAGGAGTTTGGAGTGCTATGACAGTGTAGGAAATTAATGAGAAACAGCTAAGAAAAGTTCCTAGTTTTCAGAAATTCTTGGATAATATGCAGAAACACTGGCGGTACATGAGAACAAACTCTATAAAAGGCTTTCAAGATTTGCAAATATAGCTCATTGTGATGTTGATCAGTGGCCAAGAACGATGAGTACCATAGGTGGAACGTCAGCCTTAATGGTAATCGAGTAGAACAACATTTCTGTGAAAATTGTTGACGTATCAATACGGATTTTGAGCTAGTGATATCTAAATCTAAATTCGTATGGTAATTCGGGACTGTTATTTCACACAGCAGTAGTGAAAAATATTTAGTTTGTCCAGGAGGAGGATTCAAACTGTGATTACGGGCAAATTTTTTCGAATAACTACATTTATATTCTAGGATAGGTCGATTTCTCCTTTCCAACCCTTGAGGTGAAAGAACTATGATATAATAAGGAAAATTTTCATGTGTTAATATTGAAAAGTAAAAGTACCCTCAAAAAGGTTATTCTTTCTTGCTTTCATTTTTCGCGTTGATCACTTCCTTGAGTATGAAGTATAAAGGTGAACATCTCCTTTTTGGACTCCTCAAAGCCCTGCCTTAGTTTTTCTCTGAGGGACTTAAAAGGGTTTGTTTCAAACGATTCTAAACTTCAAGTTGACGTAACTTCCATTAAATTAAATATGTTTCAGTGCTGATAACTTTATATTAGTACCTATAATTCGAGGGTTTCTTTTGTTCTTTCACTCTTTGATTAGCCATGATTAGACTGCGGCGATTTAATGTAATGTCTAATATATCATATCACTTGTTCCAAAAGATTACTCGAAGTTTATCATATGATTCATGCAATATTACTTTTTGTTTAGTTATGTCAAATCAAAGTACATAACCATAAGAATGTCAACTTAAGCATTCTTTTCGGTGCTTCTAACTATGGAAGAGGAGCTTAATTATTTCCGCATGCGAGTGGCAATTTTTCTGTATTGAAAAGGTTAGTCTTAACAACAGTTTATTCACTCATGAACCTTTACCTACCTAAGTGTCAAATAATAGAGTTTTTAAATCCTTTAAGAAAAACTTTTTTCATGCTTTTTTTTTTCGGTTGTGGGCTTAAATTCAAAACATGGAGATACATGGCTCCAAAAGAAAAGTAAGCATTGCCTTACAAATCTTAGTTTACTTCCCAAAGTGTGTAATTCATTTTAATAAATCATTTCATCATCATTTGTATGAAAATACTTCGTGTGAATTAAGAGACTGGATAACATGAGAAGTTAGGAAAAGTTAAGGAAGAAAGAACATAATTTGATGAAGAAAGGGTGATCTGTAGGATAATTTAGGTTGGTCAAAAGATAGCATTTCCGAGATAATCCTTATGATTCGCCACTTTTATGAAGAGTTTAGGTTATGAGCAAACTTTATTAAGCACTATAAACAGGGGCCTACTATCCATATTAGCAACTTTTAACTTCGAAATCATATAAAATAATGGTAATTTGTTGACTAAGATGGGCTAGACAATGATTAAGAGAGAAAGCAAATCCCACGGTTTAGTGGTAAAGACACCCGTGTTAGGAAACCCAATACATTTCAAAACACATGATTTAGATAATTGGATGAGCGTAACTAAAAAGCACTAGGGTTGTTCATGCGAATCATTAGGCTACATGAGGGGCATGTACAAAATGACTTAAAGATTATCTGAACATATACATACATACATACATACATACATACATACATACATACATACATATATATATACACACATATATATAGGCAAAGAATAGTGGCATTAAAAGATGATTTAAAATGATGAAATGAGTGCATGAACCCTTGTAGTGGTACTTTAGCCTTCGAAAAGATATAAGATAAAGTTATCTAAATTAAATAATCAAGGTTCTTTGGTAAAGTAGGTTTATGTGATCAAACTAAATAAAGTTGTTTGTAAAAGGATACCACAGATTATGAGATTGATAGGTTGGTAAGACCCGGCCGGAACGATATGGGATCTATTCTACATGGGATGCAATGTCAAGATCTATTCTACATGGGTTCTATTGTTTTCAACAATATTAAGACAGGCACTTCAAATTAAGCAAGGTTACATACATATATTTATTAAGGTGTGTTAATTAAAACATTCATTTGATCTGGAAGTGTTAAATTGGTGACAAAACGATATTACCATGAATATTATATAGCCAAATCAAATTGAATGGCCTAGGTTGTACATGATTAAGATTGCAACAACCCTGTTGTGATTGTGATTGCTACGTTCAAGGTGAACAAAAGATGGTTAATGTTAATCATACAACTGAACCTATATATATATATATATATATTGACACAACTAAATGAAAAATAATAATTTGAAATAAATATCTGGTCAACTAGAGTCTGCATGGCTTAGGAAGCCCAAGTGATTGGCTGATTTGGGCTTCCAACAAATTGACCCTTCCAAGGGTCCCATCTATCAAGTTAATTCTCTCTCTCTCTCTTCCATGTCCATATGTGATAGAGGACGTAGGAAACTAGCTAAGGCTAGTTCCCAAATGAGAGGGACAAAGGAATGTTACTAAATTTAGGAACCTCCTTTTGGGGTGTCAGCTGCCTACCCTCCTCCCAACCCCTATGCTATTAACCCTCTAATCAAATTTTCTTACTTAATTGTACTGCTTTCGGCTCATCCCCAACATCAATTATTTATTCATGATGCCTCAATCATTTCTTTACAATTTTCCCCCTCCTTTATTAGCTTAGTTTCTGACACTTTGTACTTTTTTCTTTAATTTGCATTTCCCTATTGCCCCTTCCATATTAAATTCATTCCATCTAAATCTCCACATCACAGACGTTTGGTGCCCTATTCAATTCGAAAATGTTCCTTGACATTAATGCGTAAATTCTTCGAAGATAACCGGTGGAGGACGTTTGCAAAGTTTCAGTTAAGAGCTGTGCAGTCTAATTTATGAGAACGTCATTTTATCGTTTTTGTCGGGTTGGCCTAATAATATCGCAGTCGGGGAACTTTAAATACACGACTTAAACTTTTTCCATGGGCGGCATATCAATATACTTGGTGTTGAGGGAGTGAGAACAAATAATAATGCAACAAAGATCATATTCTGAACTTTCAATTCTGTGAAGGACTAATGGACAATTCTCCACCAAAAATTCAGGCTAACTCCAAGAAAAAGTTGATTCATAAATGTAGCCATGATATCGAAGTCCTAAACGTGCTCACGTATACGTGTCCTCTTGAAACCAAGTGGCTAACAAACTTTCAGGAGCATCTTTCAAAGATCAGGACACTAGCATACGGTCCATCTCCTTCACCAAAACATGCCTAATCATTGCTCTAAACTTCAATGCTTTAACTAAATAAAGAAACGGGAAAGAAAAAAGAAAAGAAAAGAGAGAGAGAGAGGCCAATGGCCGATGAAAAGGAGGACCTTGATGGACTGCGCATCTAACAATCGATGGAAAGGAAACTTTGGCTGATGGTTCATTCATTTCATAATATATTTATGAGAATAACGTGCCTTTATCATAGTACGGCATGATACTTACTATGAAACTTTAAGTTCATCAAATCATGCTATGATTAGCATAAGCATTTAGGTGCAATCTCACCATGATGTTAATGCCGAATCTCCGTGACGATGAACCCCAAGTTGGAGAGCATTAGATTAATGTCCCACCAAGGCTAGTCTCCTAGCTAACCTCTATATTATTTCGTTTGATTGTGTGACCTATCTTTTCCCAAATATGTTTCTAACAAGATTTGTTGAACTGGCTTAAGTTTGGAACACCCTAATGTTTGCAGCCACATTTCTGTTGTAAAAAATGGGATTTTCGTTACTTTTTAAGATTATGAACACATTAATTACTTCAGACGATGTGCCTGGGCGATTTGATGGGGGGCTTTGTTGAGTCAATGGTATTGGGGAACAAAGGGTGTCAATATTGAATATCAGAGTCGCACAGCTCTAATAACACTTACAAGAGAAGTTCTTAGTAAAGGAAATGAATACACTACTTTACTCGCTGAAATTTCTTTTCACTCTCCACTATTTGAAGCAATTACAAGACTTGCCTATATGGGCATAAAAATGACTCTTGACATATCTTAGATACATGAAAAGACATGTCTAGATACATAGTAATAAAGACACTTTAATATGTGTGCCAAAAAGACTTCCATCGGAAATTGATCAGCATTTCGACCAAAACATAAAGAGTCACGAGAGATAGGCAATGATATCTTTAATACTCCCCCTCTTAAACTACTCTCTCTAGGGACAGTCCTCACTACCATACCAAGCTGAGCTAGGAACTCTTCAAACTTTGCAGCTCCAAGATCTTTGGCGAAGATATCAGCAACTTGATCACCTATCTTGATGTACTTCATCTTGATCTCGCCCTCCAACACTTTCTCTTGCAGAAAGTGATAGTGAACTTCCACATGCTTAGTCCTAGCATGGAAAACTGGATTCTCTGCCAAGCTTATAGCGGATAGGTTATCACAATACAATATTGTCGAATAATCTATTGACTGATGAAGATCATCCAATAACTGCATTAGCCATGTGCTCTCCTGAGCTACTATTGCTGTTGCTCTATATTCAGCTTCTGTTGTAGACAAATACACAGTCATCCATCTTTTACTGCACCAGGATACTACTGTTGATCCAAGATTAAACAAGTATCCAGTAGTTGATTACCGTCTGTGTTAATCTCCAGCATAGTCAACATCACAATGACCAACCAACTCACTCGATGATTCCTTTTTATACAAAAACCCAAAATCAAAAGTCTTCTTTACATACTTCAGGATACGCTTGGCTACATCCAAGTGAGGCTTCCTTGGCTTCTCCATGAATTGACTCACTACTCCCACTACAAAAGCGATGTTAGGATACGCTTGGATGCATCCAAGTAAGGTAAATTAGACTACCTACCAGTTGCCTATACATAGTCGAATCTTCTGCTCTCAACCTTCTTCAACACATAGCTTTGCTTTCTCATCCAACGGAGTAGATATACATTTGCAATCAAACATTCCGAATTTTTTCAAGAGATCTTGTGCATACTTTTGTTGACATAGGAATAATCATTCCTTTGTCCTATCAATCTCGAGCCCTAGAAAGTGTTTTAGTTCTCCAAGCTCCTTTATCTGGAACCGCACAGAGAAGTTGGCTCTAATTCAACATATCTCATCTTCATCATCTCCAGTGATGATCTAGAGATGATGAGATCATCCACATAAACCAGCACAGCTGCAACATTTCCATCTTCTACCTTCACGAATAGGCTCGAGTCTGCTGAAGCTAAATTATAATCATTCTTCAACAAGAATTCCACAATCTTTCCACACCACGCTCTCGAGGCTTGTTTCAAGCCATACAACGCTTTCTTTAGCTTGTAGACATATTTTGGATAAATTTTGCTCTTGAAGCCATTCAGTTGCTCCATGTATATCTCTCGCTTGAGTTCTCCATGCAGGAAAGCATTTTCACATCCATCTGCCACACATTCCAGGACTTGCTTGCTGCAAGTGCTAATAGCACTCAAACTATGGTAACCTTTGCCATCGGGCTAAAGGTCTTTTCATAATCAACCCATATTTTTGCGAAAATCCTTGAGCCACTAAACGTGCTTTATACCTCTCAATCGACCCGTTTGGTCAAGTTTTAAGTTTATAAACCCATTTGCAAGAAATATGACGTACCTTTTTAGGTTTCAATACCAAGTCCCATGTATCATTCTTTTTTAGTGCGAGGATTTCTTCTTCCATGGCCTTCCTCCATTTTGTACCCTTCGAGGCTTCTTCATATGTTGAAGGCTCGAACATGCCAACATCTTCAGTCAATGCCGCATTGGCATACTTGGGGTTTGGCTTCCTTTGCCTCATCGATCTCCAAAGTTGAGACTCCTCTTCTTCAAGTTCTTTGACTTGACTTGGTCGAAGTTCTTCTGTCGACCTTAGATGCTCACCATATGAACTTGTTGATTTTGGTGATTGTGCTTCGACATCTTTTTCAATAGGCTGATTCTCATCGAATTCTTTCAGCCTTTCTTCGACCTCTTCGTTGAAATGCTGTGTATTTGGCAATTCAATAGCTTGAGGTGGCCACCAAGATGACATTTTGTTGAACACCACATTTCTTGAAGTATAGCACCTCCCTATTATAAGGTCACAGCACTTCCACCCCTTTCTTTTGCCATTCGACATGGCTTTTCTCAGACTTGCCATCTTTATTGTCAGCACTGGTTCGCCTCTAGCCCTTGAACCCTCTTTTATCACTGAAGAGGGCACTTTCTTCTTCCTTAATTGAAACCTTAGACATTTGACTATC
This sequence comes from Eucalyptus grandis, assembly GCF_016545825.1. Taxonomy (NCBI): domain Eukaryota; kingdom Viridiplantae; phylum Streptophyta; class Magnoliopsida; order Myrtales; family Myrtaceae; genus Eucalyptus; species Eucalyptus grandis. Next base: position 53,646,269 of record NC_052614.1, read on the forward strand.
TAAAGTCTCTTGGTTAGCTAGAATATTCTCCAGATTGGTCAACATTGGTTGAGTTGCCAATCCACGAGTAACTGTAATAATATGTAATAATATTGTTATACTCCAACTTTAACTCGTGAATAATAATTCTTCTCATTCTTGTTTCTGAGATGGCATTAGTAGGATCCAACTTTGAAATTTCGTCACAAATAGACTTAACTTTGGAGAAATACTGACTCACCATCATATTTTATTGTGACATTGATAGCAGCTCGTTCTCCAGCCTTTGTAGCTTGGCATCATTCGACCTTGTGAATAACACTGCCAATTTATCCCACGCCTCCTTGGGAGTTTGTGTGCTCTTAATGTATAGCAATAAATCATCTTCGACAATTATAGCAAGAGCGTAAAGAGCCTTACCCACTTTGATATTCCATCTCCTTTGTTCATCATCGTCTCTGGGTGACGTGGTGTTGCTGCCGCCAACAATATACCACAAATCTTGACCCAACAAATAAAACTGCATTCGGATACTCCAATTATTGTAGTTGGAGTTGTTGAGCTTGTCAATGCCATTCGTCAAATTTGAAACATCCGCCATCTGACTTGAAATAATGCTTGGCACTACTCCAAGAAACCTTGATCCTCGACCAATTGATCACAGTCCTTGACTGTACACTGGCAGAACTTCGACGTATTCCGATCCTCAACCGCTTGCGCACGAACAATGGTCCTTGACCACCGTCTTCACAAACTACGCTCCAGAAGACTTGACTCACAGTCCTTAATAACCGTGCTCTTGGTCCCAGATAACCTTACTCTCAAAGTTGCACAGCTTCGATAACACTCTCACAAGAGAAGCTCTTAATAAATGAGATGAATACACTACTTTACTCGTTTAATTTTTAATTTTTATTTTTTTCACTCTCCACTATTTGAAACGATTACAAGACTCACCTATATATAGGCTTAAAACGCGACTCTTGACATACCTTAGATACATGAAAATACATGTCTAGATACATAGCAATAAGGATACTTTAATATGTGTGCCGAAAAGACTTCCATTGAAAATTGAACAGCCTTTCGACCAAAACACAAAGAGTCATGAGAGATAGGTGTTGATATCTTCAGACAATTCAAACACTGATGGTTACACATCCATGCCTACCCCCTCCTTCTGTTCCTAACATTGGTTCTAGTCGATTTTCCAGTGGACAATCCTTCTGAGCTAAAAGAAACGAGGGTTAAACAAATGGTTGTAGGACGAAGAAACCCTAAACTCGAATTCTAAATCCCATTACACGAGAATAATACTCACAGATTTCATATCACTTAATTTTTTCCATTGCATAAAATATAAATTACGATTGCTATACATAGACTTGATGGAACTTTTTAGATGAAGTTTGAGATTGCAATCCCTTATGGGGTTTGCTTTGTATGTTAGTTAGGTAGCCGAATGTGATGTTTTGATAACCACTTTGGGACAATATATCACATCCACTTAGATCTGTTTAGGTACGAAAATTTCCTAATTAAACAAATTATTGCACTAGAAAAAGAATCCAGAAGAAGAAGGTAAAGGGGGTACCCCATAATTAATCAAATCGCGCCACCCACCTTAAACCGACCCTACAAATTCTCCCTCCTCTCCCTCTCTCTCCAAAGAGAGATGGGCAAGAGGACTTGTGAATGTCTTTAAAGTGATGAACAAATGATTGTTGTTTCGCATTTGGGAGTGCATGTATGTAAAATTCGTGTGCAAAGTTTTGATTTGATGTCATTGAAGCTTTGTGTTACCCCATCGCTCGTGCACTCATCATCACTCTCCTTCCTCTTTTGCAACTTGGGCTTGGCAAAACTGGAGAGACATGCGCGGAGGCATTCATCATTTCACTAGATTTTGTGAAAATGGATGATGACATGTGAGAATCCCCCTTTTCTGGTTGGTAAAATCTAATGCGACTCGCCTTTTTACTCGGGATCCTAGATATATTTCAAAAATCAATCTTCCATCGTCTCGTTTCTACAAGCTTTGTTTCCGAATATACTAGGTACTCGTTTCTCGTCTTTCCTTTGGTAAGTACTCTGTTTAGCAAATAAGTGAGAGAATGTGTGTAATGTCATGTAAGAGTTTTCTTAACGTGGACTACATTAATTGATATTGTAATTTACTGTTTTTACGGTTACCGTAAAACAGAGTTGGTCTAAGATGAGATAGAAGGTTTCTTAATTTAATGAGGAGGCCTGGCTGGAAACTCTATAAATAGTGCTCAAGTCTCTCCTCTAACCCTAATTCTCACATGTATCCTCACCTAAGGAGCGTTTACCTAACGTTACACGTGAGGGAGCCGCCTCATTGAGCCAGTGATACGGAGGGTAATAGAGGAGAATGACTTGATGCGTGGATCTCATTGATATGTGGGTAATCCCTTTTCTGCTTGCGCTTTATGTTCGATGGATCCTCAGTGCGTTAATCTTTCTACTCAATTATATATGTTTTTATTATGGTTATGGAGATCTTGGGTTGCGCAATTTGCATCCAACATGTCAATGATCAGAAGCCGGATTATGTCAATAGATTATGACTTAGTTGCATGTAAACGAGTTATTTCTTCATAAGATTTCGAGATATGTGGAAGTACGAGGAAAGTCTTATCGAGTCTCTGTGAGGGTGGAATTGTCAAAATCGCACATCTTTCTTCATCCCAATTTGTTGAATTTTCTTCAAAGTGTGGTCAAGGAAAAAATTAACCCACTTGAGAGAAACATCTTGTCTTTCTCAAACTTTCAATGAAGACCAGGCTCGTGCTCTTGTTACATCCCGCCTTCTCAATTTGTGTCATCGGATCATGCCTTTGAACAAGGCAGTGCTCATCTTCAAGAAGCAACCTTCGCTGCCCCAATCTAAAAATCATCTTCATATGGTCCCCCCTGATTTTATTCCCTTCATTAATGCCTCGTTTCTTCTGAATCAATCGCGTAGCATCAGTCAGAACAAAGAAAATGACGTGCAGAAGGGTTTAGAATTAAGCGAAATTCGTGAAATTGGATGAATAATTGTCATTTTTTGTAATGTTGATTGTACGGCGGAATAGGAGAAAACAGGTTCAAATTTGAAGAAGCTTCGATAGAATTCATAGTCTCGACCCCTTTCATTGGTGCTTTCTGCCTTTCACTATGTTTGGAAGCTTAGAGAAAGGGTGGGGAAGGAAAATTTTAGGGGAAAATTCTAATTTTCCCTCACTCTCCCTCTCACAAAAATTTCGAAATCTCTCTTAATTTTCATACGAATTTTCGTCACCCTCCCCTTCCCTTGATGCTATCTAACATCCAATATATTCGAATTAGTTTTGGCCAGTGTAATAGAGTCTATAAGGCATTATGCGAATTTATATTATCTCTATTTTTCCAACTATCATTCACACACCTCTAAATAACCATTACGTTGAAAAGGGGAAAATTGTTAGAAAAATCGTGAACATTTTGTATTGGTGTCAATCCTAAACTTTGACAAATAAATAAATAAATTTAGTCCCAAACTTTTTAATTATGCCAGTTTAGTCATTTCGATTTATTTTGGCCATATATTGATGACGTGGATATTGGTTGTTCTACGTGGCACTCCCACCGTTGATGTAAACAATTTTTAATAATATAATTTTTTATTTTTTATTTTAATTTTTTTCTCAATTCACTACTAAGTTCAATTTATTTTGAATTAAAATTGTCATTTTGTTCAATGTCAAAAAAAAAAAAAAATTATGACTAAACAACGTGCAAAGAAGTTGCCGTTTGTGCAACGGAATTATATTCAAAGAATAGTTAGATTCCTATATTTCAAAATATGAATATATATAATCTTATGACGCTACTTATGGCAATTATATATATATCAACAATGAACAAAATCAAAGGGTTTGGACTCATACATGCTTAGCAGAGAAATAACTAATATTATGAGAAATTTATCCTTTTTTTTTCCTTTCCCCTTTTTCTTTTTTCTTTTATTTTGCTTTTTTTTTTTAATGACTAGATATATGTATTTTCCTTGTACTTCAATGCTTTCATCAGTGCAATTCCATCATCGATCCGGTGGGATTTTGTGGATGACATCTTGGTAACACTTCACACTTCCATAAAAGGGCCTAAGAGCTGTCCGGTCCAACCCATTGCCAACCCTAACTCCTTTCTTTTTACCTAATGAGAAGGGAGGATCACGCTCGCACTCATCTTCTAGATTATCAATGATAACCCCTTTCCAAAACCACTTAAACTATCTTAATCATAGGTTACTTTCTCTAATTTTTAAATAATCTCTTTTCTGTGCAAGAATTGAACTCATTATTCTTTTTAGGAAAAAGAAACTCTCACTCCCTCCCTACTTCCTCCCACTTAATTTAAGTTCTCTCTTCTTGCTAGTTCCGCATGACAAGTACGATGACATTTACAGGAGGGAGTTTGAAGGAAGTATAGGTTAGTTGGTTAGTAATGGTTGTCAATAACACTATACAAGAGTACTTGCCTGTCCCCACTTCTATTGTTACCGTCGCAGAGATTTTTTAAGATGCTTACGGTTCACAATACATCTGTTTCATTTAAATCGATTGCTAAATGATAAGTGTAATCGTTTCGAAAAAAATAAAATAAGAAAATTCATAACACTCGACACGTGATAATTTACTAAGAGTACATGAAGGTGACCGGCTAAAAATCTATTACTAGGTTTTTGCTTCTCTACACCCACATCCCCCATCTATAGCAGGAGAATAAGAGGAAAAATCTTAACTCGATTCTTTTTTCTGGAGCAAAGGAAAATAAATACGACGCATCACGATCTCTTTCTCTCCTTATATCTCTCTCTCTCTCTCTCTCTTCTCTCTCTCTCTCTCTCTTCTCTCTTCCCTCTCTTCTCTCTCTGTTGAATGCTGATTTATTAGTCCCGTAGCCTTCGCTCATTCCTCCGCTTAACCCTCCATTGAAACGATAAACAGATTTTCATACAAAACTCATATTACTCACAAGTGGATAAGAACCCCGCCTTCCTTCTTCAATATCCACTCCAAATTTCAAGGACTACGTAGCCTTGAATCTCCTTGTTATAGATAAGAGGGTCGATCAGATCATCCAATTTTTATTTTTATTTTTTTTGGTTTTTTTGGCTTTCATTGTTCGGCCTTCCAAATCTCAATATCTCTTTGCGGGATACCTAATTACACTCTTCATCATCAACAACACGTTTTTCAGCCAAATGGGTTTTCTTCACCTCTTCTTCTCTCCCTAACAAACTCTTCTTTCCGGCAGTTGAAGCAGCAGAAAGAATTCCACTTCAAACCCATTTTTCTTTTAGATTTTGTATTTGGATAAACTGTCGTAAGCAGCTGCTGCTGCTGCTGCTGTTGCTGCGGCTGTTGCTGCGGCTAGTGTTTGTTTGATGGACTTCTCAAGAGAGATCGAAGGGAAGCAATTGCATGATCCGCTCTATGCCAACTGGAGAATGAGCAGGCGTTTCGGCGACTGCGTGCAAGTTTCCGGCCCCATAATAGTTGGCGCGGGGCCCTCGGGGCTCGCCGTGGCAGCATGCCTCAATCAGAGGGGTATCAGGAGCATAATCCTAGAGAAATCCGATTGCATAGCCTCACTATGGCAAAGGAAGACCTACGGCCGCCTCCGGCTCCACCTGCCAAAGCAGTTCTGTGAGCTCCCGATGATGGGGTTCCCCCCGGCATCCCCAACATACCCGGACAAGCGGGAGTTCGTAAAGTACCTCGAGGACTATGCAAAGCGCTTCGGCATCCGGCCGCAGTTCAACGAGACGGTGGAGGCTGCAGAGTATGACGGGGAGATTGGGCAGTGGCGGGTGAGGAGCATGGGGCCGAAGGAGGGGGAGAAGACAGAGTACGTGTGCCAGTGGCTGGTGGTGGCGACAGGGGAGAATGCGGAGCCGGTGGTGCCAGAAATAGAGGGGATGGAGGGCTTTGGGGGGCCCATAAAGCACACGAGCATGTATAGCAGCGGGGAGGAGTTCAGAGGGAAGAGGGTGTTGGTGGTCGGGTGTGGGAATTCAGGGATGGAGGTGTGTTTGGATTTGTGCAACCACAATGCCATGCCTTCCTTGGTGGTCAGAGACACTGTAAGAGACTCTCTCTCTCTCTCTCTCTCTCTCTCTCTCTCTCTCTCTCTCCTCTCTGTATGCGGAAACAAGCAAAATCCAATCAAGCCCATACCTTGAGAGAGATATTTTAAAGTGGTATGTCTCTTCTAATTTTGGGGTTTCTCGAAGAGAAAAAAGGGTCACTAAAACTAGAATCTAGACCTATTTTTTGACACCAGAATCTGATAAGAAAAGGAGGCAAGAAAACGAAAAAGGTTAGGTTTCAATCCGTCTCCTCCTCCTTCTCCTGCTCATCTTCTTCCTTTTTCATTTGTTTTCCTTAAAGAGCAATCAGATTTGATGGAGAAGGGAGTGTGTTTTTGAGTCCAACCAAGAAAGCCAAAGCTAGATGAGGATTGAGGCTTTTTCTTAATATTTTTGGGGTCAAAAAAGCACTTTTTTTTGCCCATCTCAGTTTTAATACTATATCATGAGGTGCTAGATTCACTCGCGAGGGATGGGCAATGATAGGCAACAGCTTACAATTCAGTGCGCCAGTTGCGTTTCGCTTCAAGTTCCAACAGTTCATGACCAAGTGCCATAAAAAGCTTAGTTATGTAGGAGAAATTAAACTAGGAAAATAGCATGTTGTTTTATATCTCACTTTCTTGAAATCCTCCAAGTATGCGCAATATTATGTGTCAGGAATTTTGTTTCAGTATAGGATCTTGTAGATCATAATCACACACACCCTTTTTCTTCCCATGATGTTCTTCGCCCTGTAAAAGAAGCAAACAACATGTAGTCACTCATCGACTTTTGAATCTTTTGGCCCCTCTTTTCAAGTTCCTTTTTGAGCATTTGTTAACATGAATGGACTTTTATTTTTTTTTATTTTTTTTGGTGCGATGACTGATGACCCTTTGTGCTTTTGTTTCCTTGGTTTTGAATAGGTGCACGTCCTACCACGAGATGTGCTGGGGAAATCGACTTTTGGGTTGTCCATGTGGTTGCTCAAGTGGCTGCCCATGCGCCTTGTCGACCAGCTCTTGCTCCTCGCCGCTTGGGTCATGCTCGGAGACACGGCCCGGCTGGGCCTGAAGCGGCCGAAGGTGGGCCCTCTCGAGCTCAAGAATTTGAACGGCAAGACTCCGGTATTAGATGTTGGGACACTGGCCAAGATCAAAAGTGGAGACATTAAGGTACTTGGAGCCATAATATTTCCATATCACATCACTTTTTCCTCTTGAATCCAACCCCGACCGAGCTAGCCCTCTCTCTAGCAAACTAAGATTTGGATGGACCCAATTATATTCTATCGATGAATAGTGATTGGGTCCTATTAATGAATAGGGAAAGATGTTGCGCTTTTCCTGTGGCAAAACAGTACATAGTTCATACTCCTAGCAAGCTAGTTGTATGCACACAAAAAAAAAAAAAAAAAAAAACAATGCTATGACCTATGGAAATGCAAAAAAAAAAAAAAAAGTCCTGGTTCCTTCTGATTCACCATAAACAATTCTATCGCAATGATTTAAAATTTAGTGCTAAGCTATGGATAACATATATTCCATATTCATGGACTGTCTGATGGACTTACAAGCTTTTCGATTTGTTCTGAGCAAGATTTTGTGTGTTGGGCAATTGATAGAGCTTCTGTATTGGGCCATTGCTGTAGGTATATCCCGGAATCAGACGGTTGAATCCCCACGAAGTAAAGTTTCTTGATTGCAGGTCAGAAAAATTCGACGCCATAGTACTAGCGACGGGTTACAAAAGCAATGTGCCTACTTGGCTAAAGGTAACTTGATACCTTCCACTCCCGTTTCCCTAATTTGAATAGACACATTCTGCTTTTTCTTTCCTTTTTTTTTGGCCAATCGAAAAGAGTTCAAAAGATTCAAAAAAGTGAGACGTGGAATTTGCATTTGTGTAGGAAGGAAGTATGTTCTCGAAGGACGATGGGTTTCCCCGACGGGCCTTTCCAAATGGGTGGAAAGGCGAGCGCGGTCTATACGCCGTCGGGTTCACTCGGCGCGGACTACTCGGCGTGTCGATGGATGCCAGGAGAATAGCGGAGGATATCGAGAGGTGTTGGAAGGAGGAGGAAAAACACAGGATACAAGTTCCTAACTTTCTATTCCCAAAATCATCATGATCATTTTGGTTGCTTTGAGTGTAAAGAAAGGAAAGAAGAGGCTAAGCAGCCGGAATTTGACTTGGGTTTTTGGTTCATAGCTGATTTAATTATTGGAGGGTTTTTCTTTTGCCGCGGCCGGCACAATTGCTGGTACCAAAGATGGTGCTCCTTCGGTTGAGGAAAAGAGAACGGAAAAAGGGACTAAAGAAGCGTGAAATGAAACCTTTCTTTTCCAACGTGACACCAGATGCAAATGGGGGCAATCGACAGTGAGATAAAGGGGTTGGTGCAAAAAAAATTGTGGGGGGGGGGACCTATGTGGTCTCTGCATCTTGTATATTATTACCATCATTACCAATTTTTCTCTAATTAGGTATGACTTTTTCTTTATTTTTTTGTTAGAGGAGGAAGAAGAAGATGGGGACGCCCGCCGGGGGTGGGTCGAGGGAGGGAGGGAGGGAGGAGGGAGAGAGGTGAGGAGGCTGTAGGGTGTTTGGTATTTGGTTGCTGATTGATATGATTGTGAGTTTTGAGATGAGACCATGCATGACTTGCCTAATTTTGCTGTAACCTTTTTGCATATGATATGTTTCCTGAGTCAAATCAAGAAGTGCCCCAAAATTTTCCCTTTCAATTTGATCTTCAGAGTTTATTTTTTTATGGAAAGAACATTATAATTTCATGCTAATTTTTTGTAAGGTGTTCGAGACTTTCTTCGAGCACCTAACTATTTTCCGCATGGTAAATACATTGGCGCATTCACCTGAAGCCTGAAGCCTGAGAAACTAAGAAAGAAAAGTCAGAAATGCATATTATGTATCTGAACACAAATTCAAAATGCTAATTATTTCGTTTTTTACGTGGCACGTACGGAATGAAAGAAAATTCACGAGTTTGGAGAAAAAGTGGCAAGTAGACATGCGCGCGCGCACAATCTTATTGCGGCCATTTGCCCCTAATGAAAAATTAGGCGATATTAAGCAGTCCCCAACCCGTGTTTTAAATATGATCACCTTTTTTGCCTCGCTGCTTCTAGCAATCATAGACATTTGATTTCAATTGGAATAGGAGGATAGGACCACCACCTTTAGTAAAGTGCGCATAATTGCGTCTGAAAATCCTCAGAATCCCATTAATTGCTTATGAAATATCTCCAAAACCTACCAAGCGAAATGACAGAATGATCTCTTCATATCTCATACATCAACCAATAGAATCAAAAAAATTCCCATGGATGCATTTCATTGCACCAAAGAAATAATAATGTATTATGCTTACGAATAGCATAAAGTTAAGATGAGGCTTATCTGGGTTTTCTATGGGCAGAGTTTTGGGCTCCATCTGGGATTTTAATTACATAAAAATCAATTCTCTAAAAATTAATTCTATCTTTGTCGTGTTCTATATGTGGAGCACTCCAAGCTTGATGAGCATGAAGTGCCCAGATCATATATTTATATGGTGTGAAGCGACCAAGAGTCCTGCGAGAGACACGATGCAATTAAAGCTATCGCACCTTCCCTTTCAAGATTAGCTTTATTTAGGAGTGATTATTTATATATTATTTCGTGCTAATGTCCGGTTAACTTGTAATGGGCACGAGCAGTGCAATCCTCTTCGAATCTTGGTAATCATAATCATCAACATGGAACCAGAAACCGACCATATCTCGAGAGTGGAAAAGCATGATGTGTTATGGTCAACGTTGTCCAACTTTAAGGATCTTTCAGTGGATTTGTATAATCACACTGTTTCCCCATAGACTTGATCACGAATCTACCCATGATTCAAGGGAGAATGGGGGCTAATTAGACCATCTGTAATTCTAACCTGGGGGCAATTTCTAATTAAGTGATCGATGTCTTGAACAATTCCTTTGAACTCGAAATTGGTATAAAAAGGTTCCTTCGTCTAAAAAGAACTAATGGAAAACCAACACAAGACTTTATGAAGCAGTTGATATGGGGTTTTATTTTAGCATGTCATGTTATGCTATGCTAGGGGATGGATAATTATATTGATCTAATTGAAAATATTTTTAAAACTGAAAATTGAATGTGGAGATATTTTTTTTTCTTCCCCAAATGAAATGGCTTGCGGTGATTCTTTTGTAGCTCATACTTTTTGTAATAGGTGACTCTTCGATTTTGTTTGGCCAAACCTAGAGGTAGATAAGTAAACCCATCCTTTTTTTCTTTGGCCACAGTGCTCATGCCATGGATGGGTGACCCTTCAAACTTTGACTGTAGAAAAGGGAAAAGAAAATTTCTTTCATATTTTTATTTTTTCTCTAATTTTTTGAAATCTTCATCATATGAGTAATCGTAGAACTTAAAATGGCCATAAATTGGATGGGGAGAGAGAGGGAGAAACGAGGAAAGGACTTATCTCACCCATCTTACCCATTTTCAAATCAAATGCCAAAGACAATTCCGTGCAAGATTGGTTTGATTTTTGCATTATTTTGACAAAAAGTTACTGAAGAAAAACCTTTTGAAATGTGGATGGATCGATTTGCGAATCTACAAGAATTGTGAAGAATCTTTTGTTAATTTTAGATAAAGAAGTACATAACTAGAAATTTGAAGGTACAATAGCTGGAGACAATCATGTCCAGCAATGTAAATACAAGAAAGATAAATTACAGAAAAATGAGGATAAATTTATAGATATTGACTTTTGTGATTGATTGTGCCTATTTTACAAAGGTACAATGTGGTTAGCTATAACCCATAATCGACAATTACAAACGATTATTAAATTTAAAAAAAAATCCTATTTCTGTTTTTAGAACAAATAACTTCCTAATCTTATTTGCGATTACAAAAAGTCACAACAATACTTATCCACGACAAGTTACAAAATTTCTAAGATAGCGGCACTATACATAACAACTCGGTAGTTACGTTTTTTGCATAGATTGCTTGCTATAGTGAGTTGTTATTTGAAAATTCTTTTTATTGATGACTTCTACTATTCACCAAACTTTATTATCAACTAAGTTTGTTATTTGTTGATCATAACTAAAAGTTGGTTATTTTTTATGTCAACATATGCCCCATTTAAAAAGAATCGAATATCGATTGATCATTCGATTTTTTAAATTAGATAATCAAGGGTCATTGTATACCCCTTGTTATCGGCAAATTTGAATTCTCTGTACCAAATTGCCTCTTGAATTTTTTTCTTGACAACAGTACACTTATTTGTGTTATGGCCCCATGAATTGTACCATTTGTAATATTGTTTGTTTAATATTCTTTTCTTGGGATAACATGGCCTTTTACTAATTTTATATGGCCATTTTTAAGAGTAAATCTAAGTTTTGTCCAATTTATTATTAATGTCGAACGATTGACCTGGATTGTCTTTAACCCTAACCATTCTTTTTTTCTTTTTTTCTTGCAAGCTTTAAGGGTTGACGAACATAATGCTCGTTGAGCATCATATTTGCCACAATTATTTCAATATTTTCATTCAGGTTGATTCATACTCTAACTCATAATTTCCATTGAAACCATGTTTTGTGCAAAGTTTTCAAGTAGCCCTTTATCTTTATATTTAAGAAACTGCTCATATACTTAGCTACTCTCATTACCAATCAAAATAAAATTGGAAAGTCTTGGCCTTGTATAATTGAATTTCAATCAATCAAAAGCCGAATTCATGAAATCTTTTCCTAAGAGTGAAGCAACACGTTTATCCCTAGCTTTCTTAAATTGAGCAAAAAATTGATTGACCCACCTATTATTGTATTGATAAAGTCTGACCAAATCAACAATTGACACTTTGGGTATCATTTTATAAAATTGAGAATAGAATTGTCTTTCCATCTCTAGTTAATTACACGATGTGGTAAATTAGTACACTAGGTAAAAGCAGTTTTTGACAAAGACATAGGAAATAATCAAAATTTTGAAAACTCATTTGTTTATACTTTCCTACACTAGGCTATAAATCAAATAATGTATTCGATGGTCGATTGTTCATCTTCGTCAGTAATTGGGCATTTTGAAACTCTTGAATAGGCCGATTATCAATCCATTTGGAATATGGTTTCCTACAAGTATGATAGTACCCTTGTTTAACCCCGATTGTTGTCAAACTTCAACAATATGTGCCAAATTCAATTGTGGATTTGGTTGACCATCTTGCCCCCTAAATGAGTGATGTTGGTCTTGCCGAATATTCATATAAGGGGTACTAATGGAGCCACTAGCCTCACATTTTCAACATTTGACAATTAGTCGGCATATTAATCAATATGATCTCCCTCTACCTAATTGTCTAACTTTTTTCGGTCAGACTTTTTAATACTACATAGTACCAAAGAGAGGTGCTATCCTAAATTTATTTCACGTGGCGGTGGCTCCAGGCAGTTGACGGTGGCCGCACAAGAAAGAGAAATAAAAGAAAAATTAAAAAGAAAATTAGCTTATTTCTAGAAATTATTCCTGGGAACAAGAAGCAACTTTTTTTTGCTTATCGTTTCTGCTCCAAATCTAAACCTGGGCTAACTTTCTATTCCCGGGAATAAAAAACTAACTTGGCGTTACCAAACATATTTCTGTTTTTTTTTGTTCCGGGAAACAAAAGAACAGAAACCATGAGAAACAGAAACGTTCTCATGCGCTACCTCAAGGTACCTTTCATCTCTTGCGTACCGGGTTTTTATGAGTATCATATTCATATATTTTCCTTCACCTAACGGTTTAAGATTTTAAGTTGGATTTCCTAATATTAACATCGCATAAGTTCTCATTCAAAAGTAAAATAGTCTCCCTCAACTGTAAACCATTATTCTTTCTAGCTCTTCCAACTTCTTGTCTTTGATAAGTTAAATTTGTTCTATATTTTCCAAAAATTTAAATCTATTTTCTTCAATAGGCCGATTTTTTGAAAACTTATCTTTGGTTGGTTTAAGGATATAACTTATTCTTCTAATTTTTTGCCATGCTTGTGTAAAGATAAAAGACACCGACACAGATACAAAGATAGAATAGTAGATAAATATTTCTTATAAAAACCATGTTCTTATGAGATTGTTTGTGATAATCAAGATGAACCTTCAATTGTAAGACCAATTCTAAAAGTAGTTATCTCTCGCGTAGTTGAGAATAGCAAAAATAGAAGATTTATAACCAGTTAAGTAGCTAGGTCTTTTGACCGGGGTCCGGAATCGTAGCAAACATGGAGATCTACGAAGCCCTAAATTGCATCAAGCAGTGAGAAACCTAAGATATGGCAAAAGACAAAAAGGCGGATGAAATTGTCTTCTCAAAGATTGGTCAACAACCAAATCAGCAAATACCGGTTTTGACTTGCGTTCGATCGAGAATCCTCTCGTTCACCGCATGCGGATCACAAGTAAAATGAAACTCTCTTCACCAACCTTAGATCAAGGAGGTTCAGTTGCCTGCTCTAGCTAGAATCGAGGTTGTTTTATTCTTTTTTTGAATGTAAGCTTAGGTTTTAACTAATTCTCAGTCAAACTTTTGACTGCCAATCCAGTCTTCATCCCATAAATGGAGGAGATTCTAGGTCCAAATATCTTGTCAAGGGTAGCTAACTGTTCGACAACGTGCTGCAAATCCTCTATTAACTTCAAAGAGTCTCCCGCTCATTATTACGTGACAAACATTACCACGTCAATCTTTTCTCCCCGCAGGAAAATGGTTGTTCAATGATAAGGGTAAGTTGACTTTTTCTAGGGTAAAATTGGACCAACAGCATTGATCTGATATATGATGTGAAATGAACGTTAGGAAAGAAGAATTAGGCTTTTATGCATGTGAAGTGTGAAATCCCTCTTTTAGGTGGGGAAAGTTTTCAAATTCCGTATCTAATTTAGGGAGAAATCCAAAATGAATGTGAAATTTATAGTGTTTCTTCTCTTAACGATATCACAAAACTGCTAAAACTAATATCTTGCATCGAGATTTTATTGAATGAGGGTCGATAATTGGACTAGACTTATTTGTCAGCCGAAAAAAGAGGCTCTATTCATTCCTTTCTGATTATAAATCACGGCATCACTCATCTATCAGAGGATCTCAAAAGCAGAAATTAAGTTATATATTCCGATAAAATCCTGTAAAATTAAAAAAAAAGAAACAAAAACAAAAACAAAAACAAAAATCTTAGATGAAAAAGTGGTTTCTAAGATTTAAGCACTGACCTTCGTAACAAAAGTTAAATTGTCAAAAGGTGGGGACCAGAAATGAAAACTGACTTCGTTGCTTTTATGTGCATGAATTTTTCTGTACCACGTGTACCAAAGCTTTGAATGGAGAGCCTGAGGCATGGGGCACGACACTTCCCTTCCTGCTCACATACGGAAGATTAGCTAGGGTTACTAAGCATGCGTGAGCTTGGTGGGGTTTTGTTCCGACCACATGGAGAGTTGATGAGAATTTATCAGACGAATCATTGAGCTTCACGATAGGGACACTACGCGAGAGAGAGAGAGAGAGAGAGAGAGAGATCAACATCAAAGGGCGTTCTCTCTCCTCTGCGAATTGGTTCCATGGCCCATAAGATCCCAAATGGCCCTAAATGGGGCCCCAAATTATGGGCCTTAATCACAATCAGCAGCATTTGATCATTTCATTCGAAAATCTCCCATGCCCGGAACAGACTAAGTTATGTGATCACTGATCATCAAGCGAGGTGGCTCGATGTAGAAGATGCCATTAACCGTGTCACGAAGGTTGCACCGGAAGCCTAGTATAGTAGGCTCGTGAACCGACATCGATGAGATTGCAATGATATATGTCTTTAAATCTTCTCGAGTTTGTTCTGACGTGGCGAGTCGAGTGATTCTCGCTTGAGCCTAATATTTTATACCATTTTAAAGTACCTTTTCGCATGCCGAGGGTAAGCTAATTAACTTTCCGAGTTATTTACTTAAAAGTTAAGACAAGGGACACCTTTAATTAAAGTGGCCCAGCTAGTCTAATGAGCTTTTTTATTTCAAAGTCAAAATTCTACACGGTAGGAAGTTAATGAAAATAAAAAAAGGGCAAAAAGTCATCTGTGGCTTAAAATCTATATTTTCACCGGCCGAAAACGAGAGATAAAATATAGTAGAAAATTTAATATCTCGCCGCAAGCTTAAATGAATAAACACTTATGATTGATGTGCAAAAGATAAATCTCAAATACCACTAGCCATTAAAAAAGAGATATATTAAACGCATTTACACCTCTGCCATCTGTCATCTTCACTTTATTTGTCGAAGAAAGTTTAGGATCTTAATATGTGAGGTGACTAGAACAAAATATCACAAATAGTTTTGATTGGATTTGTTTCGAAATGCAAATCTCGCTTTTTGTCAAAATTCCAAAACGAGAAATAATGAACCAATATTTGCAACTTCACTTGTCAAATTTGTATATTATTCAAATGTCATTAAGGGTCTGTTTGGTAACTTTCCGGAAAACAACTATTTTTGTTTTTTTGTTCTTCGGAAGAAAAAAAAAGAAAAATTTATTTTTTGTTCATCGGAATATATTTAGAACAAAATCAAGAGGTAGAAAAAGTAACTTCTTATTTCCGGGAACAATTTCGAGAATCAATTCCTATTTTTTTTTTCTTTTTCTTTTCTTCTTCTTCTTCTCTTCCCCTTTTTTCTTCTTCCTTTTGGCCGGCGACCTCGCCGAAGCGTCACCAACCCCTAGTGATGCCGAGCCACGGCGAGGCTTGGCCTCGCCGGGCCACCTCCAGTCAAGCATCGCTCGGCGGTGGGTAGGCGAGCCTTTGGCGAGCTCTCCAAACCTCACTTGGCCGGTCACTGGCCATCGCTGTGGCCAACAATTGGCTACAAAGAAGAAGGAGGAAGAAGAGAAAAAGGAAAAGAGAAAAATATAATAAAATTATTAAAAAATTAAAAAGAAACAAAAGAATTTAAGAATCCCACCAAACGTATTTCTATCTCAAGAATAGAAATTTTGGATAGTTACTAAGCGCGTTCTTTTGCTCAATAATTATTTCCGAGAATAGAATCAGAAAAAAAAAACATTTTTGATAAAAAAATTGTTTAAAGGAACATAATCGACACCAAACGCGCCCTAAATATTCCACGTTAATCCGTTTTGTTAGGTAGAAAATAATTGATTTGAAAAATATTTTCCTAAAATTGATTGCTTGAAATAATTAGCTAATTTTTTTTTATTATTACCAACAACAATTTATATTTGAACATTTTAGTTGTCAATAAAAATATTTTTCTTTTATTCATTTTTAGAAGTGATAGAAGTGATTATTTTTAGTAAAACATTCTCCAAATCATTAATTTATCATAAAACAAACGCACGCTATATAAGAATAAAATAATGTTAGGAAAAAAGATCTAAAATGTTAAAACAATACTTAAAAAGTCCCATCAAATAGATTTTAACAGAACGGAGGTATTTACTTCACTTAGCTATAAGAAGTAACAATCATGACAGACCGATATGCATTACGGGTATTTTCAGATACTTACCTAGAAAATTACCTTCATTAGTCAACCTGATCACACTCTTTTTCCTCGCACCAACAGTTTGTTGGTGTTGACCCTCGGCTATGTTGTATACGGGGAAAAAGTGTCAAAAGTCCTAAATTTATTGCATTTATGACAATTTAGTATTTTTGGCTAATTTTGGCCAAATATTGCTAATGTGGATGTTGACCGACTTATGTGGCATAACTGATATCAATTAACAGTGACGTTGACAACTTTTACTGACATTTAAATATTTTTCGATTATTATTATTTTTCTTTTTCTTTTTTTTCTCTCTTTTTTCTTCCTCTTGCTCCATCCAATCGTTGGACCTCAACAACTAGCCAAAGGCAAAGGCCAACGAGGGAACTCGCCAAATCCGGCAAGTTTGTGGCTTGTCATGGCTAGGCAAGGCTCAAACTTACTAGATTTAAAGAGGTTGGGCCTTGCCTATAGGCAACCTCACTAACCATTAGCGAGGCTTGCTCCTGCTAGCGACGATGAGGTCATGCCTTGCCCAACCCCTAGCAAGGCTCGAGCCCTGGCCAACAGTTGCGAGTTTAAAGGTTGGGAGCTCATGGTTTCTGGTGAGGACTCGAGCCTCACCATAGTTGGGCAAGGCTTGACCCTTGCTAGCCCAATGCGAGGTTCACCTAGCCTTTGGCGAGGCTAACCAAAGGTCAACGAGTGTAGGCTAACTGGCATCAATGTTAGTAATATCCAGTTAAAATTAGTTGGAAGGACTGAATTAACACTAAATCAAGCGATTTATGTTTAAATTGGCACTAGTGTAATAGGTTTAAGATTTTTCTGACACTTTTTCCTTGTATATGGTCCTACTTTTTGTCCCGCGATGAAATGTGAGCCGACTATGGATTTGCATAAAGTGTTATAGGTCTTCATGCACAATTTATATCAAAACTCTAGGGAAGGGGGCGCAAAAAAAAGAATTAGGTAAAATTAGGTTTGATGGGTCTTCTCATGGCCTTCTTTGTTAGTTAATTAACAAACATGTCAAAATTGATTATGGACCCATTCATCAACCCATATTGATGGGTTGAGTTGTTATATGAGCTAGTTGTATTTAGTAAATGAGTCATAAATTAGTTTAGAATGATAAAACTAAAATAATATGAGTATTAAATAGGTTCACAACTTATTTAGACATAATGCATCTCTGTGATTCTCTCACCTTTACTCAATCTTATGTTTGCTTGCTCCACACTCTCATCTCAATCTAGGTGTGAGTTTTTCTAAATTAAGTTAAAGTAGACTATGGGTTGGGTTGTTGCATTGCATGAATATATGTCAAAACAGATTAAATGGGTCAATTTGGATGGGATCATTTTCGACACAAGCTAAACCTACTCCATTCATTTGACGGGTTTAGTGATTAACAAACTTTGGAAAGCAATACTTTTTTTAGTGATAATTGTTAATACTCCCAAACTTGAGCAAGTCCTCAAAAGGTTTCATCTAGGTTATCGTCAGAACCTCAAAATCACCTAGATGTAAAACTATAAGAGGGTTTTTGTCGAATATAGGGCAAGAAGAACATACAATACCAAATGAATGTGCAGGACTTGCAAGCACTAACATGTAAGAACATATCCATGGAGTTTGCTGTCCTTATAAATCAAATGGAGCCTCTGCGGTGGTGAGTTTACATGGTGAAACCAACAACCAATGATCTACTGAATACCCTTAGTTTCAACATTAAATGAGTTAAATTTATAAATGTTCTAAAAATATAGATCAGATCAGATATAAATTGAATTGTTATATTGCATACAAATAAGTTAGAATTGGTTAAATAGATCAATTCAAATTGGATCATTTTCGACACGATCTAAACCCGACTTATCCGGTAATCAACAAGCCTTGGAAAGCAATTTCTTCTTCTTTTTTTCTTTTCTTAACCGATAATCGTTAACGCTCTCCCCGAGTGGTCCTTATCTTGAGGCGCATCTTCATCCACAAGCTCATAGAGGGGGGGAGGGTAGCTGTACTCGCAGGTAACGTACACATGGTGCACGTGGCCACCAGCAAATCAGGACCATCCATTTAATTTCCATGATGGGGTGGTGGGTATTTCCATTTAATAATAGTAGTGGTCCAACAGGAAAATTGATTAGCTTAGACGGTCTAGATCGATATGTGGGTGGGGGAGGAGGGACCAACTCGCGTTACGTGTGCATCACAGGGTTCTCTTTTATGATTGGCTGGCGCGGGTCAACGTCAGGCGATCGAGCGGTGGGGAAGCTTCTCTGCTCATCTAGACCGTCCAGAATTGATGGGTTTAGGCGGGCTATTAATGGCGGGGAAGAGAGAGCGAAAGTTATTCGCTGGAATGTCTGTCTTTGGGGTTTGATGGTGACCATCAGTAGGTGAAGGAAAATGAAAAGGATGGCGCCCAACAAAACCAAAATTGCTTAGATGATCAAGATTTATTTTATTTAAAATATGCATATCACGGTACAATCCGGACGGACATACTGTTCATCCGATTAGATTTCCTCGTCATTTGTGATTTTTTAATATGCGCTTTGCTTTGACAATTTTTTATTGATAAAAAGATCAAATGAATTATATATATATATTTACTTCAGAGTCTTAATTTCTATTTGGGCTGAGGGAAGTGGACACGAGGGCTACGTTGAAACATGCTACGTCAGTTTAGAGTTTATATGCTTTTATAAAGATGTATATTATGTATGTTTAGTTGTCATTTTCTCCACTAATAAGAAATTAAACTTGCGTTAAATTACATGACATAAATTAAGATGTTTATCAAATCCACGGGTAGATCGGATAACGAAAAATTTAGTGAGATGAGTCCATGACTTTATATTAGGGTGAGGTCTAAACAGAATACCTTTTAAGAATTTTCAAATGAGCATTAGGAGATTATAATTTTCTAATTACTGAAATGTACTTTAGATGCTAATTAGTGCTTAATTTGATGGATGACGGCAATTTTCAGTCATCTTACGATACCAAAAAATAACGTAATTATTGTAGAATTATTTGAAAAAGAATGTAGATTATGGATTTTTCTATTTTGTGAAAAATAAATAATTTGAAAAATATATTCCTCAAATTAATTGCATTTATCCCTTAAAAAAATAAATGAATAAAAATATTTCCATTGTACACAAAAATATTCAAATATAAATTATTGCTAATACTAAAAGCATTTTCCATTGACTAACTATTTTTAGTGGTATAAGAGTTCATATTTTAAAAAATATTTTTTAAATCGTTTATTTTTCACTGAACAAATAGAGTATATACTAAATATATTTTTCTACGATGATTATTTTGTTTTCACTACTTCAACATTTTTTTGGTTGAACTACTCTGACTTTTTTTTTAATTATTATTGTCCTAGTCCCATCCTATACTTATTTTACAAGTGAAAGTGTGTGTTATGTATTGTGTGTAGGTTGCAAAATCTTACTCTCTCACTCACGCGTCCCTATCTCAGTCCCCTGAGAATGTAGAGAATCAAACTTCCCCACTCCCTTCTTAAGGGGAAAGGTGGCCTCTACAGTATCCCAAGTGGTTGAACTACTTTGACTTGAATTGCTGCGTGAATGGCTCTTCTTACACCCCAAGCACAACAACACGTGCAACTCGATATTTGCCCTAGTTGCAACCACAAAAAAATAGGGAGAAAATTCAAACTCATCAAAACGTGTGGCTTACAATCAAGATGAACGGTGATAGTATAAGCATACAATTTCTTCTTGGCTACAAATTGTTGTCTGTAACCATCTAGTGTTAATGAGTCTCTTAGGCTTCAAATCAAGATTATTTATGACGATGTTTAGACCAATTGGTGGACCTAGAAAATTTTAGACTCAGAATCGTGACGAAATTCCTAACTGAAGTCCGTTGTACACGATCAACACGATATTATGCGGTCACTTTCAATCTCAAATTATCTATTGGCATGCGCCGCCTCGCTAGCACACAAACTATGCACTTGATATTGATTTGATTATATCAGATTGACTAACCTTCATACAAAGAACACATGATAGAAGAAGGTACAAACACAAAACTCATATGATGGGATATGAGGAAATATAAACACTTAACACTTGATCCGTAAGTGATAAATATCCTAAAAAGTTTGCTCTGTCAAAATATGAAACCGCAATATTAAGCATAATCCCAACTAATTTGGCTACAAGCAGAGGTGGTAAAATATGTCACGGACTCATATTTTAACTCAAATTTGTTAAGTTGGATAATATGGGCTGCCCATATTTAAATATAGATTAAAATGGGTCAAATAAAGCAAAACTCAATTAGTTATGGGTTCATAAATAACCCAACTCAACCCATGTAAGCAAAGAGCAAATCAAGATTATTTATGACGATGTTTAGACCAATTGGTGGACCTAGAAAATTTTAGACTCAAAATTGTGACGAAGTTCCTAACTGAAGTCCCTTGTACACAATCAACACGATATTATGCGGTCACTTTCAATCTCAAATTATCTAATGGCACGTGCTGCCTCGCTAGCACACAAACTATGCACTTGATATGGATTTGATTATATCAAATTGACTAACCTTCGAACAAAGAACACATGATAGAAGAAGGTACAAACACAAAACTCATATGATGGGATATGAGGAAAATATAAACACTTAACACTTGATCCGTAAGTGATAAATATCCTAAAAATTTTGCTCTGTCAAAATATGAAACCCCAATATTAAGCATAATCCCAACTAATTTGGCTACAAGCAGAGGTGGCAAAATATGTCATGGACTCATATTTTAACTCAAATTTGTTAAGTTGGATAATATGGGCTGCCAATATTTAAAATATAGATTAAAATGGGTCAAATAAAGCAAAGCTCAATTAGTTATGGGTTCATAAATAACCCAACTCAACCCATGTAAGCAAAGAGCAAATCAAGATTATTTATGAAGATGTTTAGACCAATTGGTGGACCTAGAAAATTTTAGACTTAGAATTGCGACGAAGTTCCTAACTGAAGTCCGTTGTACACAATCAACACGATATTATGCGGTCACTTTCAATCTCAAATTATCTAATGGCACACGCCGCCTCACTAGCACACAAACTATCCACTTGATATGGATTTGATTATATCAAATTGACTAACCTTCGGACAAAGAACACGTGATAGAAGAAGGTACAAACACAAAACTCATATGATGGGATATGAGGAAAATATAAACACTTAACACTTGATCTGTAAGTGATAAATATCCTAAAAATTTTGCTTTGTCAAAATATGAAACCCCAATATTAAGCATAATCCCAACTAATTTGGCTACAAGCAGAGGTGGCAAAATATGTCACAGACTCATATTTTAACTCAAATTTGTTAAGTTGGATAATATGGGCTGCCCATATTTAAAATATAGATTAAAATGGGTCAAATAAAGCAAAGCTCAGTTAGTTATGGGTTCATAAATTACCCAACTCAACCCATGTAAGCAAAGAGCAAATCCCCTGTGCCCGTATCCGAGTCCCCGACGACCATACACAGGTAACCGGCTCCCGTGCCTAAGTCACTAATGCCTTGTCTAGACCCAATTCCTCTATGGTTGAGCCCAAGTCTCTTGAGGTCAAGGTTGAAACCCCCAATGACAGTATCTTTGTCCATGGAGGCCAAGCCTAACCTATGACCATCAAGGCTAGCTTTGGTGCCCATGCTAAGGTCTCCAATGGCCATGCTAGGGTACTTGGCTACTACACCATCATTGGCACCCGACCTATGCCCATCAAGGCTAGCTTGGGTACCTCAAGGCCAGGGTCATTTCCTTGTCGACCGGGCCCTAGTCCACAAAGGCGAAGCCTAGGTCCTTCAGGCCAAGGCCAAAACCTTAGTGCTCATGCTCAGGTCCACGGAAGCTTAGCTTATGTCCCTTAAAGTTGAGTCCTAGACCTTGGTGCCTATGCTTAGGTCCCTAATGACCATACACAGGTACTCAACTCCCTCACCTAAACATTGGTGCATAACTCGAGTCCAACAAGAAGTGAACCTAGTTCTTGGATGATCGAGCCCAAGTTCGTAGAGGCTAGGACTAAGACCTTGAGACCCCTATGCCCTAGTCCCCAGTGACCCTATCTAGGTCTGGCTCCATACCCAAGTCACTAACACTCAACTCATGTCCCTCAATGCCAAGCTCAATCCCTCACTGATTGGGTCCATGGAGGCTAGACTTGGGTCCCTTAATGTAAGGGTTAGGACTTCAATGGTTATACCTGAGTCCCTAGTGGCCATGCTCGAGAACCAAGCTCCATGTCATGATCATTAGCACCCGGTTAGTTCTTTGTCAGCTGGGCTAACCAGGTCCACAAAAACAAGGCCTAGGTCCCTTGAGGTTAGGCTCAAGCTAGTGTTTGCACCCAAGTCCACAGAGGCCAAGCCCGGGCCCTTGTAGGCTAGTCCTGAGACCCCAATGCTCATTCTCATGTCCCTAGTAGCTATGTATGGCTACTTGACTCCCTCACCCAAGTCACTGGCTCTCGACCTTAGTGCATCGAGGCCAAGAGCAATTCCTTGGCCATCGAGCCGAGTCAACAAAGGTTGGGCCCAAGCCCCTTGATGCAAAGCTTAAGATCCTAATGGCGCCCCCAAGTCCACAAATGCCAATCCTAGGTCTATTGAGGTAAGGCTCAAGACCCCGTGCCCATGCTTGAGTCTACAGAGGTTTGGCCCAAGTTTCTGGAGGCTAGTTCTAAAGCCTCTTTATATATGTAGACACACACTTTTACATGTATCAAGAATCAAACTATAATCTTCCCCATGAACAAACAATAATACGGCCACTTGACCTTTATATGTTTTATAGTGAATTGGTGTAACTTCAATATTTTATCACAAGTATTCAATTTTACACGGAAACAAAAAATGAGCCAGTTTTTAGAGAACCGAAAACTAAACTGGAACTTATTCTCGAATATAAAGCCTCTTTGTTTTTGTTTGTAAGCTCGATGCTTACATACATATGCACGCTACTTGTGTCTATGCGAAGTCCTTGCTCATGACCGGACTTGAGAACTTAAGCTCCCTCACCAACTCGATAAGCCAACCAATGGAGTTGCCCATTCTTCAAGGGCAACAATTTAAGGAGAAAACTTGCTAAGAATTAGATCTTTAGTTGAGGTTCTAAGGAGTGCGCAACAAAAATGTGATACCTTCACCTGGGGAGATATGCAAGAGAGAGCTCAAGTCTAAGCTTGTCAATATATTCAGTGGAACTCACCTTCAATTAAAAACTTAAACAAATGAATTATGGGCTAATTAGAATATATTAATTGTTCCACACTATATCAATTTTTTGTTGTGGAACTTCTTTAATACAATTCACATGTATATTATAACAATCTTCCTTTTACGTGTGAGCTCCAAGATTGGGTTTGCTCCCCCCCCTTAAATCAAGTATCTTTTTGCATTAACTTATTTTAACTTGAATCTCCAACGCTCAATTTCATCCCCAGTCTCCTTCTCCGGACCGAACCATGAAGTCTTTCATTAGGCCTACATTGCTACACCACAATGCTCACCTGTTCGAAAACCATGATTGATAATTCTATAGTAATAGAGTTATTTTAGCTATTTTAGGCAACAAATATGGTATTTTATAATGCAATATTCGTTAGAAAATATTTGGATTTCATTCTATTTACTCAAATCTTCATTGTTTAAGCAAAATAATGAGATATGGAGAAAATAAGGAAAAAAAATGGGCAAAAAGAAGGAAAGGAACATTATGTGATTTAGGAATTCAAAAAGCGGTGAAAGATGGATACCAAATAAAGAATTATGCGATTCATTCCTTGATTTTATGTGGAAAAAAAATAAGCAATTGCATTGTGTTCCAATTCTTGAACGTATCCTATAAATAGGATAATATAGACAGGTAGGTTTTTATATTTTAGATCATTTTCATTATTTTGAGAATTTTTTAAGTATTTTGAATAGAAGACAAAAGTGGTGATGAAATCCTTGTTTTTTGATTCAAGATACTAGGTTTGTTCTTTTACTATATTCTAAATTTCTTTTATTAGGGCTACGATGTAGCCCTAATCATGATGTTGTGAATTTCATGATTTTTATACATGCAAGTGATTTTATTCACGTGAGTTATATATCATCGTGCTTAATGCTTTTAAGTAACTGACCACCTCTTGAATGATCTGATGTGCATATTTGAGATTGAGAAGTGATAAGATACAATTACACCTTATAATATATAATCATGAATTAAACGTGGATAGAGATATTGTGGTTTTTTTTTTTTTTTGTAAGAGGTAAGAATATATTGAGCTTCGGACAAATATTCAAAAATCGGCGCCAAAATTTACACTCTAGCTGCAACAACAGGAAGAGTGTAAGGGAGCCGAAGAAAAGCCAAATGAAACAACAAACACAGCAGTACAGCCCAAGGCCGGCGAACAAGCAACATTACGAACAACTCAACAAACCTCGACAAGCAATAAGAAAGATGAAGAATAGAGAGAGTAAGTAATGACAGGCAAAAGCAGGACGATACAAAAAACACACACTACCTAAGGAGGAGAGGACGGCTGCTAAAAGACCAAAGAGCCGAAACCTCAATTCCTCTGAAGTCTCTTGTTTCTAGGATTACTCGGGACATTCTTGAAAGTGATAGCTTTGTCTTCGACAACCTTGATGAGGTGGTTCTTCAGGGCCGAGACCACCAAGGTTTTACCACGAAATATGATGCTATTCCTCTTCTTCCAAATGAGGTAGCACATGGCGCCAAATGAGAACCGCGCAATACTATGGAAGAAATCCTTACTCATTAAGAACTTTAAAGCCCATGAGAGATTGTCCTTCCAAGACCTATTCCTCCAAGGAAGGTTGCACTTGAACGCCCAGAAGAAGGCAAGCGTCGCCGAGATTTCACAATCAAAAAATAAATGATCAATAGAATTCGCGACGGTATTGCAGAAAGCACAAATTGAGTAGTTGATCCTTTCATGAGAGAGTAGGAGCGTCTAAGTAGCAAGCCGATTTTTTGGTGATCAACCACAAATTAAATTGAAACCGAGGGGCGATTGCATTATTCCAAACAAAAGAAGCCCAAGGCACACGGTCCTTTTTAGTTCCAAAGGTATTTCAAGCAGAAGCAACAGAAAAAGAACCAGAAGGATCATACCGCCAGGAGAAGCGATCTCGAGTTAAGGAAGAAACCGGGATAGAAATACTCAAACTGTCAAGAAACAATTTGAGTGAGCGACCCGCGGGGGAGAAGAGATCAGCCGCTACTGCATAACTCAGAATGTCGAAACTCCCTAGTAGAGAAGCCAGAATAAAAGAGTCCAGAGAACCACAAGATAGCCAATTGTCATGCCATAAAGATACATCAAAGCCGTTACTAGTCTTCCAGAAGAAAAACAATCTGAAGTATTTCCTAAGTTAAAGGATTTTCTTCCATGTCCAAGAGTACACGGCCGGACGGGAGGAGATCCAAAAAAAAAAAATTCTTTAAGAAATTAGTATGAATCCAACAGCACCATAAGGATTCCTTATCGGTAAAGAGGATCCATATGTATTTGAGCATTGATGCTTTGTTGCAATCCTTCAACTTCCGAATACTTAAGCCCCCTTTATCTTTCGGAAAGAAACATTAGCCCCCCGAGACCAAGGGTGGAGCCCTTCCATAAAAATTGTCGTATAATTTGTTCGATTTTATCTAAAACCACACCCCGTAAAGTGAAGACACTGACCCAAAAAGCTTGAATAGAGTGTAGAACTAACCTTATTAGTTGAGTTCTCCCTGCAAAAGACAAAAACCGCTGAGTCCAGGATTGAACTCTGGTATTGATTATCGGTACTCCAAGATAACGAACATGAAGCTTCCCTTTTTGAAATCCAAAAACTAATCGAATATTATCCCGAAGAGACATAGGACCACTCGAGAGGAAAACCTCATTCTTGTCTCTGTTTGGAATCAGTTCACTCCAGGAAGAGAATATATCCAAACTCCTTTTAAGCACCGTCACAGAAACCCAGTTTGCTTGACAAAAGAGAAACACATCATCGGCAAAAAAGATGTGCGAGAGCTTTACCGGTTTACACCTCTAAAAATATCTGAAATCCTTAATCGAAGTCTGAGCACTTAGGATTCCCGAGAACACCTCCATAATCAGAGTAAACAGATAGGGTGACATGGGATCCTCTTGACGGAGGCCCCAACCAGCAGAGAAGAACCCATGCAATTCACCATTAATAGAGATAGAAAATTTCGGTGTTCAAACATAGACCATTATTAAACGGATGATCCACTCAAGAAATCTGAAGGCCGTAAGAGTGAGCTCTAGAAATTCCCAATTGACGGTATCATATGCCTTTTGAAAATCAACTTTGACATCACATTTTGGAAAATAAGGTTTCAAATGAAAGCCAGCAAACAATTCTTGAGCGATAAGTATATTATCTATAATTATCCTTCCTTTTACAAAGGCATTTTTTGACAGGTCAATCACATCATTAAGGACCACCGCAAGACGATTAGCAAGGATCTTTGTAATAACCTTATAAATAGTATTACAGCACGCAATGGGCCTAAACTCATTGACAGCACAAGCATTCGGTACTTTAAGGACAAGAGCAATGATACTATTGTTTACCTCCCTAAGAAGGCAGCCAGAGGAGAAGAAATCCCTAACCACGTGCATGACCAAAGGCCCGAAAAGATCCCAATTAGTCTTATAAAACTCCACTATGAATCCATCCAGACCCGGGGCTTTGCCTCTTGCAAGAGAAAACATAGTGTTCTTTATCTCTAGGTTAGTAACTGGGCTGACAAGAGAGCTGCCTTGAGCGTCTGAGAGAGACTGGCAGACATACTGTTTCACCTCTTGAAGTGAGAGCTTGGAAAGTATCACTTGAGGAGAGAGTAGGTCCGAGAAGAATGATACAAAAACTTGTGTTAACAAAATAGGGTTAGTAATCAAGGAACTGGAACAATCCTTGACAAAAATGATCCAGTTATTAAGCTATCTACTCTTGACGGAATAGTGGAAGAACTTGGTGTTCCTATCCTCTTCCTTAAGCCATCTCACCCTTGACTTTTGTCTGAAGAAAGATTCTTCATGATTTCGCAAGTCAACAAAGATACGGTGCTGTAATTTTTCAAGTTCAGCAATAGAAAAGTTATTAGGGTCATCATGGAGACCAACCTGGGTTGCATGAAGGGCCTCCCTTGCTGCCGTTGTCCGCACAGAAATGTTCTAATAGGCCTCCTTATTGAGAATTTTGAGGCGACCTTTCAAAATTTTCAATTTGGAGATGAGTCTAGGCACACCCATAACCGGGCTATCCCAAGCATGTCGGCCAATGGAAGAGAAATCCGGGTGATCCGACCATAAATCAAAATATTTAAAAGGTTTCCTTCTGAAGATGGGGTCTAGAACTCTAACAATCATGGGAGAGTGATCCGAAATCCCTAGGTTCAGGAATGAAGCTTCGGAGAACGAAAAATCGAGATTCCATTTAGTGTTAATCAAGACACGATCAATCTTCCTCATCTTCTTTGCTGCCCCTGCAGAGGTAGACCAAGTGAACGGGACAAGGACTTCGGAGTGCCAAAAGTTGGCGCAAGGGACACTTGACAAGTGTCAAAAGTTACAAAATGTACAATCTTTAAGTGCCAAAATCGGAGCAAAAATGGATCACTTGAGTGCCAATCCGGGCCAAAATCCGGCCAAAATGCCGACGTGGCATTTTTCCGTGAACCGAGCCAAAAACGACGCCTGCGTTTTGCATGCTTAAATGGCCAAATAATGCAAAAACGGATCGTTTTGGACTCATGGGATAAAAATAATAAATAAATTAAATTTAAAATTAGATTTAGTTAAAATATTAAAAAATGATAATTTTAAAATTAGATTTAGTCAAAATATTTATAAAATAATAATTTTAAAATTAAATTTAGTTAAAATACTTAAAAATTAAAAATTTTAAAATTAAAAATTTTAAAAATAATTCAAAAATAATTAATTTAAAATTATATTTAGTTAAAATATTGAAAAAATAATAATTTTAAAATTAAATTTAGTTAAAATATTAAAAATTAATAATTTTAAAATTAAAAATTAAAAAAATTAAAAAAATTAAAATTAGATTTAGTTAAAAATTTTAAAAAATAATTTAAAATTTAATTTAGTTAAAATATTAAAAATTAAAAATTTTAAAATAATTTTTTTAAAAATAAAAAATAATAATTTTAAATTAGATTTAGTTAAAATATTAAAAAATAATAATTTTAAATTAAATTTAGCAAAATATTAAAAAATTATAATTTTAAAATTAAAAATTTAAAAAAAAAATTAATAAAATTAATAAAATTAATAAAAAGGGGGGCCGGTGGTTGAGGGAGCCTTAGCCATCGCCCCCCCCTTTTTTAATTTTTTTTAATTTTAAAATTATTATTATTTAATATTTTAGTTAAATTTAATTTTAAAATTATTTTTTAAAAATATTTTAACTAAAAATAATTTTAAAATTATTTTTTTATTTTTATAAATTTTATTTTTTAAAAATTTTATTTTTTTAAAATTTTAACTAAATTTAATTTTAATTTTTTTAATTTTTAACTAAATCTCATTCGAAAATTATTTTTTTAATATTTAACTAAATTTAATTTTAAAATTATTATTTTTTCAATATTTTAACTAAATGTAATTTTAAATTAATTATTATTTGAATTATTTTTATATTTTTAAAATTTTTAAATTATTATTTTTTAATATTTTAACTAAATTTAATTTTAAATTTATTATTTTTTAAATATTTTAACTAAATCTAATTTTAAAATTTTTATTTTTTAATATTTTAACTAAATCTAATTTTAAATTTAATTTATTTAATTTTTTTTATTATTTTTTACCACGCGTCACCCCAAAACGACGAATTTTGTGATTATTTGCCACGTCGGCGTGCAAACGGCGTCGTTTTGGGTTCATTTTGCTGGAAATTCGTCGGAAAAATGCCACGTCAGCACTTTTGGCCGGATTTTGGCCGGAGTGGCACTTAAGTGATCCTTTTTTTTCGAATGTGGCACTTAAGTGTACTGCTTCGTGAAGCTTTTGGCACTTAAGTGTCCCTTTGTGCCAACTTTTGGCACTTGAAGCGTTATTATCCCCAAGTGAACCGAAGACCGACATATTTGAGATCCACAAGCTAAGTCTGAGCTAAGCAAAGGCCAAAATCATCAAAACAAGGAATCTAGTCATTTGAGCCTCCCATACGATCCGAGGGGTCTTTTATGGCATTGAAGTCTCCCACAACAAGCCAAGCTTAGTCCTGTAAAACTTCATTACAATGGATGAGGTCATCCCAAAGTGGCCTTATGCTGAATAAACATATGCTCACCATACACCGCCGAAATGCAACAGTTTGTGTTAGAGAGGTTGAGTTTAAGGCAACCGTGAATAGCTTGGGCAATGGTAGCAAAAGTAACGAAACTAACCACCCCTAGGTCCCCATCCGACCCAAACTCTACCACGAGGAGAGAACTCATAATTCGCTATCCACTTCCATCCTTTTAACAAGGTGGAAGAGATGGATTCAAATAAAGATTCAAGGATTTTTGTCTCAAAGAGGCCAACCAAATAGAGTTTGTTCGAAGAAACAAATCTTCTAATCTCCGTGCGTCTGATAGGATTCATCATACCCATGATATTCCAAAAACCTATATACATATTTACTAAAGGAGGGAAGATCGAACTTAAAGCGGCCAAATACCGCTTGGGCATTAGTAGAGAAAATAGTGTAACTAACAACCAACGGGTCCCAACCAACTCATATTTTGCCTCGAGGAGTGAAATCATAATTAGAAGTCCATTTCCACCCCCTAAGCAAGGTGGAGGAGACGAACTCAAAGAAAGACTTAGAGACTTTCGTCTCAAAAAGACCAATCATGCAAAGCTTGTTTGAGGAAACAAATCTTCTGATTTCAGCATGTCTGATGAGATCAAGAATGCCCCTGATATTCCAAAAGCCTATATACATATTTACACAATGGATGATAAATGTTACCTCTTTTTCTTGCGACAAGTAGAAGTCGCTTTGGTAGCCACCGAAGGAGGTGGGTCTGGATGCAGCAGCAAAAGTTGCTCCTAAATACTTTCAGCCTTAGCCTTCGAGTCCAAAGCTGAAGGGGCAAGATAATCAATAAAGAGCATATAATCATTTATTAAGATAGCGTGGATGCTAGGGCTTTCAATATCATCCGAACAATCAAGAGATGCTAAGGGAGCAGGAGGATCAGCTTTCTTTGCACGACTATCAGGCATCTCTAAAGAGGGCTTAAGAAACCCTTTTGAAATTCTAAGAGGCGGAACAGTTGGGGTTTTAGCAGGGAGAGAAGCCTTTAGCTTCAAATGCCCCTCTTCGCTAGGATGAGCAAGACCAAGTGAAGCAGCCTCCTTTGCATGCTGTTTTTTGCTCTTGCTTTTAACCTATTTCCAACCCATATCAGTCAAAGGTGGAGGCATATCAAGAGTCGAAGGAGTCAAGGGAACATCACATTCGACCTCTCAAACATCCTTAGATCCATAACAACCTGTAACCACCGTAAATAAAGGCAAGGAAGGTTCAGCTTCAGCATTTGAAGCTGGTAGAAGATTTAGAGCATGGGATTCCACTTCAGGCATATGGTTTATAATAGAAGCATGCCTTATATCAACTGGCTTATGAACAATCGGAGGGGCTCTTGGTTCAGGCACAGTACTTGTATCAGTTGATTCTGAGCACACAGAGGAGCTTCTGTCCTTTCGAAATGAGCAAAATGAGGGATACACTTATGCCCAAATATGCCTCACCCCAAGCAGGTAATCGGTCATCATTCATATTCCATGCTCACTTCACAAGAGATGCCATTATGAATTAACTCAATGGAGCCACACTCGAGCTGCTTTGCTGTGATCTCGACACAAACTCAAGCAAACGTCGTCATTTTCATTTCTTCAATTCGTTGGTCTACATATAAAGGTTTTCCAACAACACTTGCCACTTTGCCAATGGCTTGTGCAAACCAAAAGGAGAACGAGAGATTCCAGAGTCTCACCCATATCGGAATCGTCAAGTGGGTGTCTTTTGATAGTTCTAACACCGGATTCCATTGTTGAATAACCAATGGAACCTTAGCAACAGTAATAGGGCCTCCTTCAAGGAGCTGTCTACGAAAATCTCTATCTGGGATATGAAGTAAGAAGAGCTCTTGCCCATTAGACATCACTTCCATAAGTTTTGGATTCCAAGCTTTCTTTAGAGCATCCTCAACGACCTAAAAAAGAAGTCGCCTACCCATAAATACCCCACCAAACACTCGAATAGCTTGGGGTCAGTAGCTTGAAGGTCTTGATCAGTCATTTCTATAACTAGTTTACCGTTCACATAGGTAAGCCGGGTGAATTCAAGGTCGTATCCTTTGGTTGCGACTCTGGCAACAGCAGCCCAGGTGCGGCCATTAGGATGTTTCGATTTGCCCCTACGCTGAGGGAACTTAGAGCGAGATCTACCCCTGCTTCTATCTCGTGAACCAGCAGGAGCACGAGGAGGATGCAATTGGTCTGGGTTTTCCTTCGAAATAACAGAAGCCAGAGCTATGGATCAAGGATCAGTAGGGGCTTGATTAGATCGATCAAGTGTCGACCCATCTCTCTAAACAGCAGGAGTTTGATCGATTCTTCCCATAATTCCTTCCCAGCACCACCCTGGGAGGTTCTAGCAACAACCTGATCCGAACAGGGAAGCCCAACCCCGCCAAAAGTAGTTGAGGCCATTTGTCGAATAGCTAGCGTGCAACACTCGAACTAACAAGTATGGGCCATTATAAGAAGGGAAAGACTTACCCGGCTAAGCTCTAAGGATGCAAATTATACCAGGGATGAAAAGAAGCTTGCACGGGAGAAGTCCACCTCAGTTGAAGAGGCCGAAAAACTTCACAAACGCAGGAACAGTGCTGCCCACGACCAACCAACGAGTTCTACCAATATGGGCCGAATTAAAAGGGCCGGCTTGGATGGCTACAAGAGGGTGGTGAGGCAACCAACCCTACCAAATTTCAGGCCGAGATGACAACCCAGGCGTCCTCGACAAGACTTGCACCAGAAACAGCGAACTAGAAACTTTGGCACAAATAGGGCTATCGAGATCTTGATATCTAGCTCAAATTAGGAAAAATCGCTCGGCGGAAATGCAGGGGATGGAAAGAGGACTCTATCCTCCAAAAATCAGCCCAAATGGATGCCCGACACTTCGGGAACAAGCCATCAAACAGAACGTAAACAGTATAGAATCGCCTGGAGTTGGGAGAGATGGGGGAAGTGCTTCTTATTGTGTTATTTGGTAACTTTCAGTGATAAAGTGATCCAAAGACTCATTGTAAGCTGGGAATATTTATAGATTTTAAAGTACTTATATTTATTTAAATTCACATAAAGATATAGTGGATTAATAAACTGAATATGTATGTTATATCTAGAGATATGATAGTAAATAGATTGAAAATTCCGCTATCACATGTTTGATATCGTTTTTATATGCATTTCAATCTGAAATTCATATCTAGTAGTTATGGTAAAATTGGATAGTCTAACATATTTATTTGATTGATTTACTACATTAAGTCTCCAAATTTTGCTTTTACCATTTTGAGTTTTAATTTATTCTCAATTCTATTTTGATATGTTAGATAAATTTTTAGAATTAATATATTTTTAGTATTTAATTAGTTTATTAATCATTAATTTTCATGAGATGATACTCTTTCTGATCATTATATTATTTATTCAAAATGTTCACTTTATCTAGAATTTTACAAATAAGTTTTTGGCGCCATTGTCGAGAATGTCACTCGCATAACAAGCGGGAATACTCACCACTATACTACAACAAGGGGAGTTTTCTTGTTCCTATTTTTCTTTTTCACATTGAGGACAATGTTTCATTCAAGTTTGGCAAATTCCTCCTTGAGATATTCAACAAACACCAATACACATTGGGAATAGGTTATGAATCAACTATCATCTCTAATATCATTTATTAGGAGTGCGCAACAAAAGTCTGATATCTTCACCTAGGGAGATCTCCAAGAGAAAGGCTCAGCCTCAACCCGTCAATATATCCAGTTGAACTCATCAAAGGATGTGTATGGATTGGGTTCAGGTCAGGTATGGTTCGCTAATATTTGAATTCTGTAAAAGTGAGTCAATTTAGGGCCGGATCATTTTTTATCCATCTGTTTGACGGGTTAGCTACAAGGGATTACTTTTTTTAGCCTCTCTCATATATAGACAAGCACATTTGAAAAAACAAACATAAAATAAAATAAAATAATGACCATACTCATCAGCACTCCGTGCATGTGACTAGTGAGGTTGCTCATATAGTGCATGCAGCTCATAATTCCAAGCTCATTGCATGCACATATATTCCTTGAGACCCCACCAAGCTCCACGCCCCCTTGGCTTTGGGGAAGTGAGCTTTTCTCCATGTTCTTGAAAGGTGCAAGACAGGCAACCGCGTGCTTCTTCTTGAGAATGACTCTCACCCATCAACAACTTACATCAACTAAGAATAATATATAAATATATATAGAGTAAATATCCAATGGATGCATGCATGCTTGTCCCCTGATAAATCTGATTATGCAAGAACTAAGGACAACCCAATAATATATATTGCACATGTTATAAGAATTATTTATATTACAAATCGTTCAAATGAAATGTCAATTACGCTCTGAGTTCAATATCAATTATAAAAAATATTAAGTCCGAAGTGCGATGATATTTTCTAGACTCGGTCCAATTGACCAAATCGATCACACAATTTGTTCAGCACTGCACGTTCTTTCCTGGCTACCATCTTTCTAAACTTTAGCCTGAATATAGCAAGAAGATCGACCGTAGAATGGGTTGATCTACCACGCGTCCTTCCAATTCAAAGACTTCCTTTCTATCATTTTCCTTTGTCCCTTTAAAAGACAAGCACTTTTTAGTGTAGGAAGTGTTCGAGGACCGCCACTCTCCCTTGATTGCTACAGGACACTTGGATTAATCATTGTATGTCCATTTCCTCACTCCACATGCTCGCTTTAGATTCCAATACCAGAAGAAAGGTGATTTCGAGTCCAAGATACGCTTTATACCTTCGCGAGAAGCAAAGGCGCAAAAGCTGTCTTTTTTTCTCATTTTGTCCTTTTGCGCTTCCATCGCTTTTGTTACCAACTGCTTACGAGCCGTTGAAAGCAGCATATTAGAGTGTGTTTCGTAACGTTTATGTTTAAAAATTATTTTAAAAAACAGAAATAGAAAAAACTATTTCTGTTCCGAAAAATAATTTTTCAATGGAAGAACGCATTTGGTAACTGCATAAAATTTTTATTCCTTGAATAAAAAAAGAATAGAAACATGTTTGGTAAACTTGTATAATTTTTTAATTTTTTTATGTTTTTTCTTCTTCTTCTTTTTCTTTTATCTTTTATCTTTTATCTTTTTTCTTTGGCCGATCACCGGTCACGGTGGTGGCCGGTGACCAGTTGGGCGACATCCAACAAGTTCGTCGGAGGCTAGCCGGCCCCGACAAGCCTCACCGAGCCACCGGCAAGGCTTAGCCTCACCTGGACTGGGTGAGGCCGACCTCCCCCAGCCACTGGTGAGACTTGACCTTGCCGGGCCACCTCTAGGATGGTGTCGCCTGGCAATGGCCCAGCGAGGCCGAGCCTCATCGGTGTGGCTGGGCGAGCTCGGTCGGGCGAGGCTCAACCTCGTCGGGAGCCGCGACACTTCGGCAAGGTCGCCGTCATGGCCGAGGCTGGCGATCAGCCAAAGAAAAAGGAAAAAGAGAAAAAAGAAAAAGAAAAAGAAATAAGTTTTGTGTTTTTGTTTTTTGTTTCTTCAAAAGTATTCCAGGGAACAAGAAATAAGTTTTTCTTATTTCTTGTTTCTATTCCAAATTTGTTAAGAACAAAAAGATAGATTTTTTGTTCCCGAGAATAAAAGCGTAAATAAACGTGTTTTTGTTCTTTTTTTGTTTCTCGAAACAAAAGAACAAAAATTATGTTCCGATGAATAAAAAAATAACACAAACAAACAGGCCTTAACGTCTTCGTTTCCTCAGCATTTGCTGAAAAACTTGTGTTATTCGTGTCTTTCTTTATGTCGTAATCGAGCAAATATCTTCTTTTCTTCTAGTGTAAGATAGCAAAAAAGAAAAAGCTTGTGAGAAAGAGCTTGATTGACCGCAAAGAATTTTTTTTCGTATCTTTCCACTCACTAGTGGAGTACTCAACCCGTGTTTACTCCGTTCAATCTAGGGGCGGCGCAAATCTTCCTCGCTTGTGGACAGTACCAAGTTGACTGTCAATTCATCTCCTTGAGATCATTGCACGTTACCAGGTTATATTTGCATATCGATCTGCCTCAAAATGTATAAATTGAACG
The DNA here is from genome assembly GCF_016545825.1 of Eucalyptus grandis. Classification (NCBI taxonomy): domain Eukaryota; kingdom Viridiplantae; phylum Streptophyta; class Magnoliopsida; order Myrtales; family Myrtaceae; genus Eucalyptus; species Eucalyptus grandis. The sequence continues at coordinate 53,682,447 of NC_052614.1, forward strand.
AATTCATCGAGACAATTTCGATAATCTAATTCTGTCAAAAGCAATAAACCAAAAGACAAAATTCTCGAATTCGAAAACGAAAACCACGCTTAAAAGCGGGTTCCCTTCATCCACAGGAGTCCGCGTGTCACGTCGGCTTGGAACACTTTACACTTTTGCCTCATTGGTCGCACTTTTCGAACCCTTTGCTTGGAAGCTCAGCGGCTAGTGGAGTCCAAGGGTAAGGATTCTTTCTCCGATCATTACATTGACATGCTTCGATCGCGCTCCTGACGACCCAAAGGAACAGACCTTTAAGCTTTTGCCCCATTTCTAAAATTTCTGCACAAAAAGTTTGCATGCTCCTTACGGAAACGCGTTTTCATCGACAGATGTTGACTTGTGCATCCCGCATGGCCTGCGGTTTCTCCATCAAGTGGCGGGCCTTTAAGAACAAACTTCATTTGGCGATATCTAGGAACCGGAGTCGTGTCGCTCATGATGTGTTCGACCTTGACTGGCTCTTCGAATAAGTTAACAGTCTGACATGTCACTTATAAACGAATTTTATGTAAACCGATCTGGGATGAAGTCTCAAATCTGGAAATAGATTCCAGGGATTAGGACTGAAGAGAGAAAAAGGACTTTAAAAGGGTCCAATGCACACCGCAAAGGCGTGTAGCAAAAGCGAAAGTTGTCGTGGAGATCTTTGATCATTTAAAGACAACCCAACGCTTCTTTTTCCCTTCTTTATGTCTGGACTTTGGAATGTAGGGTTCGTCTCAATAGATGGAAAGGGCAATCGGATTCCTCTTTTGTAATATGAGAAATACAGTAATTACGCACACAAATTAGCCACTTATGCTAAAGCTATGTAGGATTTTGTCTTATTAGATGGAAAGGGTAATTAGATTCCTCCATTATGATATAAGAAATATGCTAATTACGCAGGCAAATTAGCTGCATATGCTAAAAGTTATCGCGTGCTCTGTCAACTCCATCACTTTTACAACTGGGTCAAGCTGTGTTGCTCTTCATATGGTAAAGGAATCCCGCACTAGATTTAGTCAAACTTGCCTTATTCTGAAAAATCTAGCTGGTTTCGTTTGACTGGATCTAGCTTTGACCTGTTGAACTGGTCAGAAATTAAATAATAATAATAATAATAATAATAATAATAATAATAATAATAAATAAATAAATAAATAAATAAATAAATAAATAAAAGCTAGATCGTAAAGCCCAATAAAACAATGAGGTAATAAGACAAAAGTAAATTGGGAAAATTTTCAAAAAGAAAATGCGGTGAGCGTGGATCGAACACGCGACCTTCAGATCTTCAGTCTGACGCTCTCCCAACTGAGCTATCCCCGCAGATGGTTTTATAAGTGACTACACTTTAGGTATTATTATCATACTAGCATTCAAATCGTTTTCTATCGACTGTCGGGACAATGATCAGCACTTTCAAGATCGTATTTATCTCGGAATCATGGTTTACACATTATCCTAATATAAATGCTACGGCTACTTATACAACACGATGAGAATCCGAGAAGGACTTATCTAGAAACGCAATCTTATGAAAGGACTCGGAAATTGCCGGATTTGCTCCTACATGAGCAAATTGTTGGAAAAAAGGGTCCAAAATGGCATTTTTTTTAAACCCAATTATTATTATTATTATTATTTTCTTTTATCATTCATTCATCCATTCTAGAATGACAGGAAAATTTTTAGAATTGCCAAAGAGATCTCTAGAGTTTCTCCAGACCCAAGATCGGTTATGACCCACTGAGGCCCACAGTGCACAGTGCTGCGGGGCTGATCCAGTGGGTTCGGCTCCCCCATTGGTAATTAATCGGCACACGAGTTCAAAATCATCCAAAGAAATTCCAGGGAAATACGTAACTGAGGAGTTCTCAAGGGGAGAAGTTCCAGAGAAATTCATGAAGAAAATCAGTAGCTATGGACCATACTCCATCATCCCCAATCATCCGTCTTAGGGTCTATTTAGTAAGGCTCTTTCGAAGTTTTCCTTTATTTTTTTTCAGGCGGATCTTGCAAGCACATGGGATTTAGGACGGAATTGACCTTTTGTATAATAAATTTAGAACTTTATGAATCCCGATCTTATCAACAAAATTAAAATGACTTTTTTTTGTATTTCCAAATTCGAAGGAATCAAATCCAACAAGGAGCAATGGTTTCTTTCCTACTGTCTCCCGAATCGGAGCCACTGTATGATGGGCTTCAGCTAAAGCGTGGGTTTCGCACTCAAATGCGGACCAAAGGAATAAAAATAAAGCCCGCGTTCGATGTTCTTTTCGAGGCTCAATTTCAATGAGAGGATGAAGCCCCCATAGGACCACATTTCTCTCTTCGTCTCTCATCCCACTCATCTCATGGCCCGATAGCCTCCAACCATTGGACAGCTAAGATCCCTTTAGCATGCACTCGGATTCACCTTAACCTGGCTTCGATACCAATTTGGGGGTCTCAGCCTCAAAAGACATTTTGAGAGGTGAGGGCAGTTATAAAGCAGGCCAAAGGGCTTCTCCTAAACGATGTGGGACAGCTAAGATTCATTTAGCATGCACCCGGATCAATGTAATCCCTATACTTTTGGTAAATATTCAAATTAGTCATTTGACTATATGAAAATATCAAATAATATCATTCTATTAATATAAGGTGAGGGAATTCATGCAACATTGAATATTTTCATATAGTTTAAAAGTTAGTTTGATTTATAATTCACATTGAACAAATTAAAATTTTATAGATTATATTATACATTGGATTAAATTCATAAATCACATTAAACAAATTAAAATTTCATGAACAAAATTTGATCAAAGTTCATGCACTATTTATATTATTCATAGACACATATATTAGGTCGTTTTGCCAAGTTCATCACTTATTAAAAAAAAAAAAATAGAAAGAAGAAGAAGTCCAATATTAGAAACCAAAAATGTACGCTAAGGTTTTATTTTTTTGGACAATGTACGCTAAGGTTAGAGAATTCGTAAAGAACTATTTTCAATATGTCCGGACGACTCCAAAGAGCCCTCTTTTTTCTCCTTCAAGAAAATGGGTACCGATGTTACCTGCCTCTAGATTTTCTGTTATAATGCCTACATTTCATTACAGGTTGTCCTGTGTACGACCCAGACAAAATTTCAAAATTCGAGCCAATCGGAAAAACGACAGACATTCGACCTCGTGACTTTGTTAAAACGAGACGACACTTTCATGGCCCGGTTATAAATGTCGAAACCTCGGAAGACTCGGGTCAACAGAATTAGGTGCCATTATCACTCCCGTGAAGCTTACTCAAGATGACGTGAGCTTGGGCTTTTCCCTAGGGGGTTTCGTCAGCTTGTCATAGCCAGTTAATCACATGCTTAGGCTGCAACTGCCCCTTTGAATCTTTACGTGTCTTGTCGGATAACGAGCGATTCTCGGACAAAATGCTTTGTCCCAACGGATAGCGAACGTGACGTGCTTCCCGTCTCATCTATGGCTTCAATTCTGTTCTCGTTTGCTTCGTGCTTTTCCAAAAAGATGAGCGAAAAGTGAGAGCTCACCGGATGATCCACCGCGCATGAGCATCCAAAAGGTTCTGCTTCCGCTCATGTCGTGTACATGTTGGCGCGGACAATGCGACCTCTTTTTGCTTGAAATCGATGTGAGATACAAAATTAATCGTAAATTTATACGTTCTAATCAAGTAGTGGGTACTCTTTACTTTTGTAAACCGTTATTCATTAAGAGATACAATGGATGGGATGAGTGGAAACCCAATAAGAGGAGCTGTTTGATCACAAAGTAACTCTGAAAACATCTTACTAAAAAGGCATTGTGCCGTCTTGGAGTTGTCGAGTAATTTGAGCAGGAAATTCTCTTTTTTTCAAGATGGCTCAATCTCACCAGAAACACATAATAAGGGTGCGTTTGGAAAAAAATTTGGAGAAAGGTTTTAGGAAAATGTAAATACCTTTGAGTTAAATGTATTTTTAAAATGCAAATTGTGTTTGGTAAATTATAGTTTAAAAGCCCTTTGTAAGTATCTTTGAGTAAAATGGTGTTTGGAGGATTACACATTTACAAAGAACTTTGGTGATTAACAAAAAATTATAAAAAAAATAAAAAAATTCACCGACTAAGTAGGCGTGGTCGGCGATCTCGGGATCGGGCGACCTCCAACAAGGGTCGCCCGACCTAGATCTAGGTCCGTCTGAGGTCGCGCGACCTCGCCGCGACCGACACGACCCGGATCCGGGTCGCGCCGAGGTCACGCGACCAAATCGGGTCGCGGGTGGTCGCTCGACCTTCGACGACTAGATCCGGTCGCCCGACCTCCGCACCACCAAATTTGGTCGCGGCGACGTGACTCGCCGGGTCGTGCGACAAGCGGTGCGGTCGTCGCGACCTCGCCGACCTCGCCCATGACTCGCCGGCCTCTCAAGCTCGTCTACGCCGCTGGAGAAGAAGATGAATAGTAACACGAGCATTTCGAAAATGCTAAAAGCCCAAGGCAGCCTAGGACCTGCCTTGGGCTTTTGGAATGCCAGCATTCCTTGAAGGCAAGTTTCAATGGGTGTTCCCAAACACTCAATATTTCAAAGAACGCGCTTTTAGACTCCAGGGCTTTCCAAAGTGGTTAAATGGAATTTTGCAAGTATAAAGTAAAGTAAATGAATTTATGGCATTGTTAGAATCATGGAATTTCAAAATACATCCATCTTAACTCGAAAGCTCTATATCCATCTAAACTCGAAAACTTAAAATCAGCGCGTACCAGATAATTGGTAACAACCATAAAGTGTTACGCCGCGCGGACGCTTAGAATGGGAACTTTTCTAGCAGGCATGCATAGAAAAAGGCGCGCTGCTTTTCGGTCCCGGTTGATGACGACGAGGACGAGGCGAGGAGCCGTCAATTTCCGTTCGGATGGTGGAGAGAGAGAGAGAGAGAAGCGCGTGCGCCGTGGGGGGATGATGGGGCGGTGCTACCCCACTCGTGGCAGTGGGGAGTTGGAGGAGGAGGAGGAGGAGGGTGTACAGTACAGTGGCGTGACCTGGCTTCCACTCCTTCCACCACCCCCGCATAACAGAAAGTCCCTCCCCTCCCCGGCACTGACCAGCGGGACCCACGCCATCGCGTCGCGCCACCTCGAGCTCCCTCACGAGTCAGTCAATCTCCCTCTCTCTTTTTTCCCCCCGCAATTGTAGCTCCGTGATTAGGAGTGTCCTCTTCTTCTTCCTTCGCCGTCGAAGCTGGGGGGAGTCGTCATCCCATGTTCGCTCGCGCTTGACTTCACGCGCCCCTCGTCCGCGGTCTCTCGCGCTTGACTTCGCGCGTTTTCACCCCCCTCCTCGGCTCACGCGCGCCATCCTCCATGCACGAACTGCCCCACTCGTGGAAGCGGTAACGGACATGGCCCTCTTCGCTCCCGCGGGCTCCCCGTCCTCCGTCGCAAGCCAGCCTCGGCCGCCGCCGGCGCCGGTGGCGAAGCCGCCGGAAGTCGCCTCGGCCCCCGCCACGACGGCGACGACGGCCTCGCCGCCGCCTCCTCCTCCTCCTCCGCCGCCGCCGCTCGCCCCCCGCTTGCCCCCGCATTGCCTCCTCCGGCCCCGCCGCCTTCCTCCACCCCGACCCCGACCGCGGCCTCCCCTCCGCCCCCGCCCCCGGCGGCGGCGGCTGCTCCGTCCACTCCGCCCGTTCCTCCTCCGTCCCCGGCGAAGCCGAATTCGACCGTGACGCCGCCAGCTCCGCCTCCTAGTTCTGCTGCAGCTCCTCCTCCTGCGTCCGCGCCGCCGCCCGAAGCTCCGACCGCTTCTCCGCCTCCGCCGGAGGTTCCGACCACTCCTGCCACTCCTCGGACAACGCCAACGCCGTCGTTGCCACCTGCGCCCGCGGCCCCGTCAAAGTCTTCGTCGCCGCCGGAAACTCCTCCGCCATCGCCAGAGAAGCCGAACGCGCCACCGCCATCCGCGCCAATTCCCGCCACTCCTTCTCCTACTGAAGAAGCTCGGCCGCCTCCTGCAGAAACTCCAGCACCACTGTCGCCGGCGGAACGTCCGCAATCTCCGGCGACGCCATCAGCAGTCCCGCCTGCGAACCGTTCGAGTGATTTTACGCCGCCGAGCTTGGCTTCACCAGAGCCACCTCCTCTAACCCCTCCCGTTACGCCTCCTCCGGCTCCGCCAGTGAATTCGACCGCCACACCGCCGGTGGCCGTTGGAGGTCAAGCGGGTCAACTTCCGGAAACGGCGTCTCACGTACCGACAGGGTTGATCGCTGGGGCAGCCATGGGTGGGGTGGCTCTGATGGTGATGCTTGGGATTCTCTTGTTCGTTTGTTTAAAATGCAAGAGAAAGCAAGGACCCACCGCTGGGAAAGTTGGTTACGGATCGTATTCCTCCTGCTCAAAAGGTGAATTTTATTTGATCTCATCAGCTAAATAATCCGCAGGATTTGATTTAAGCAGTGCTTGTGCATGAGTGAGACCGACCACCGTCTCTGCATTTTCATGGGATTTGTCTGAAATCGATGTATCACTGTGTGTTCCTGTATGTTGCTGGTGATAAGCTTTCATATTGCAATCTTTTGTGCCCGCCAACGACTCGGGAGAATCGAGTGCTTGGTTATGTTGATACACGAGAGAATGATGTTTTCTGCTGATGGCTATTGTAGAAACCAATACTTCAAGTCTTACTTATCCCGCTCGCGCAGAGTGGCTTAGAACTCGACATTATTTAACCGAATTCATAGTTAGGAAATCATGTAAATGAGACATGCTGCGTCTCTACACACCCATGTCATATCAATGACATCATCCTTATATTAGGCAGTTCTTGAAAAGTTGAACTTCTAATTCGTTTTCTGATCCAATTTTACTGCTTGATCTGGGAAGTATATGCTCATTCATTCTACCATTCAGCCATATTTCACCTTATTGAAATCAATTAATCCTTGGTTTGCATTACTAGATGATGTTTGTGCTGCTCCTCCTCGAGGTTTTCAGCATCCAAGTGGGAATGTTCAGCCCCAGTCAAGGGCTCATATCATTGCCGTGCCACCAAAGGCCTTGGCCATTGCCCCACCTAATCTTGTGAGCGGCAATGGAGGTTCCGGTACTGCTAACTGGGCGCCTGAGTTACATCCGCCCCTCGTGGCTTCCTTGAGCCTCTCGAGAGGCACTTTCACGTATGGTGAATTAGTTGAAGCAACTGATAGCTTCTCTGAGGCAAACCTTCTCGGGGAAGGCGGTTTTGGCTATGTCCACAAGGGAGTCCTTCCAAATGGGAAAGAAATTGCTGTTAAGCAGTTAAGGATTGGAAGCCACCAGGGAGAACGGGAATTTCAAGCTGAGCTTGATATCATCAACCGTGTGCATCACAAACATCTTGTTACGTTGCTTGGATACTGCATAACTGGGGCAGGGAGGTTTCTGGTTTATGAGTTTGTTCCCAACAACACTCTAGAATTTCACTTACACGGTATGTTCAATTTCTTTGAATGCTTAGTGTCATGTTCTGACTCTGCACCAACTTAATTTATATACAAATGAAACTGAGATTATGCCTTGCAGGAAATGGGCGGCCTGTTCTTGATTGGAGAACCCGAGTAAAAATTGCAGTAGGAACTGCAAAAGGACTGGCCTATCTCCAAGAGGACTGTGAGTGTTCTTCTAGATTTGTTACTAATGTTATCCCCTCATCTCTACCTTGATCTGCACGGTCACTGTACATATCTGATCCTATTACAATTGAGTTTGCCTGGAATTGGATATGAATTTTCTGAAAATCAAGCTCTCTCTCTCTTTTCTTTTTTTTTTCCAGGTAGCCCAACAATCATTCATCGCGATATAAAGGCAGCCAATATTCTTCTTGACTTTAATTTTGAGGCAAAGGTACAGTTTTTGCAACTGCTTTGTCCAAACCTTTTTGTTTATTCACAAGGATATTTTGCTTGGCCTGTAAAGTTTGAAGTAGATGAGTTTTTACTGACTACTACTTTTTCCTGATGAAATTTTTATCTGCAGGTTTCTGATTTTGGGCTTGCCAAGTTCTTTTCTAATAGTACTGCTAACGTTTCTCATATTTCCACCAGAGTGGTAGGAACTTTTGGGTAAGACCTGCTCTTGTGTTGTATGCTACACATGGTCATTGAGAGTAATGCTCACAACCCTCATATTTCCATCAATGAAACTTTTGGAGAAATCTCTGTTTCGTATGGCGAAATATGGCTGTACAATTTTGCTTTTATAACCAGTTTTAGTTTTAGATCCATAAGAATGTGATGGCACAACTCGCTTGGACAATTTGGGGCCAAAAATGCCTTATTGGTCTTGCATGTGCCTCCTCTCAGAAGATGGAAAATTTCGATTTTACCTAATAGCACAAGTGCTACTGATTTGCCATACCAGGTGGCTTAATCGAGTGAATAAGCCATGACGTACTCTAGTTCATTTTACTAACTTTTTTCTTGCACTTTCTGATGTAATTATTGTCTGATTGTGCCCTCGTCACTCATCTCTTGGCCAAGTGATGGCTTCCGCTCATTTTTGCCTTCCTCATAATACAACATACTGATAAATTTTCCCAGGTACCTGGCCCCTGAGTATGCATCAAGTGGTAAATTGACAGAAAAGTCAGATGTATATTCATTCGGCGTCTTGCTTTTAGAGCTTATCACTGGAAGTCCACCTATTATGAGAACAGAGTCATCGACAAATGAGGGCAAGGGTTGGTCGAATGGGTTAGTTTGTGTTTCTGATATATGCCCTTCTCAATGTACTTTTCTGCATGAGCAATACATTTGATGAGAGGAATGTCAAGCATTATAGGTGCCGATAGCTATTTCCATCACTTGATTAAATGGACTTAAGTGGGTCACTTTGATTTCAGGCCAGACCTTTACTTAACCAAGCTAGCGAGACCGGCAAAATGGACAAAATTGTTGATCCAAGATTGCAGAATAATTTTGATTCCAACGAGATGTTGAGCATGATTGGATGTGCTGCTGCTTGTGTGCGTCATTCAGCGTGGCTCCGGCCAAGAATGAGCCAGGTAATTACAACTTCACGATTGTTGCTCGACCTGCATGGGGCATAGTCCATCAGCTGGTAGAATCGAACCCCACTTAATCTTGTTTCACAACACAACGACCTTTTTTGCCCTTAAAGATCTGAGATCATTTGATCCCTCATGACCAATCCAAAATGATGCAAGACTTGTGCAAAACCCGAGGATCCCATGCTTTATGGCCTTCTAAGAGTAAGAATTTCTCGCAATATGCAACATCCAGTATCTTCCCTGTCAACATCGAGGTTAATTGTGCTTTAAGGGGTAAGCAAGTTTTAAAAACATCTGTATTGAGTCACTCCTGAAAGAAGCATGTGCTATCGATTCAAAACATCCTGGCTCTAGTTCACATTGCCATGACTTTCTGGGACATTGCTTGATGTAGTGTCAACCACCACCAACCATTAGAGCCGTAATAATTTTAGGGTACATACGTTTTAGAACAAGTGGCTATAATTAGGGGCAAAAATGGAACTGTGATTGGTAATTGGCAGAATAAATTGCATCAGTTTGCCCTGTGTTTAATCTTCTGAATCCTGTCAAATGAAATTTCCGAAAGCAGATAGTTTGCGCGTTGGAAGGAGAAGGATCTCTAGCAGATCTAGATGAAGGAGTCAGACCAGGTCAAAGCAAAGTTTACAGTTCTTCAGAAATGAGGAAATTTTCTATGATACTGGGGAGTCGCGAAGACGGCAATAGTCGACAAAGTGATAACACCAGTGAATATGGTCTTTACCCTTCTTGTTCAAGCAGTGAAACCCATAGCCGATAAGGCATGTACAGCGAAGACAAAGGGAAGCTTCAAACTTCTTGCCCAACTGAAGTTATCAAAACCTTTTTATTCTTCTCTCCCTGTTTTTTTTTTCCTCTTCGGATGATCACTCCTGAAATTCCTGTTGAGGAATTGTTTGAAGATCGGACCCCTCGATGATAGGTACTTTCCTCACTGCTGATTCTTTCCTAACACGTTTCCGATTTTTGTAACATGTGAAAGTCTTCTCCGTCAAGATGATCTAACAAAGCCTGTATCTACTGCATTCTCATTTATAATGTAAGAGCTCTGAATTCAGCAAATGAGTTCGTTGGTGATCACGTTTATACTTCTGCAAATAGGATGATGCATCCAATCATTTTTCATGCTAATTTATCAGCCAACAGGAGAAACTCTTCAATGGCCAAGCAAGAATTTGCCAGCCGATAGGGACCATTAACTGCACCTTACTGGCAAAGAATGATATCAAATTTACCAGGAGAAAAAGCCTACTTATCAAAAGCCGTAGGGCAACATTCTGAGATACCATTCAGATTAGAAAGAACATATAACGCGTGTCATCCCTCCAAATTGAAAGCAGTCCAAACATTGTGTCCTGTAAAGTCTCTACTCTCCCAGGTCTAGGTAATGACTCTAGTCACAAGCTTGGTATCAATATTATTATAAAAAAATAAAATAAATAAAAAAATCGAAGAAAGAAGCATCAAGATGGAACCAGGCAAGAGAAATTTAATTTCCTTTCACCTACAGAAGAAAATCCAACAGCTCGTTTAACTCTTCTAGGAAATTCACTTTTTTTAGCTGATAATTCTCAGCATGTCGTGGAAGTGGAACAACACAACTGTTCTTAGCCTGGAAAAATCGATTCCATCAACCACGATGAGATAAAATAAATGAAGAACAGAGTAAATCAGCAAAGTGCCCTCCAATGAAAGAATTTTGAAAGTTTCACGGAATGACAACGATACATATTATACCAACTTCTCCTCACAACTCCACGATGATTCATTCCCGTCAATCACGAGTTCCAACTCTCAATATACAAGTTGGCATTTCGGATTTTTCTGCTTAACACCTACGTATCTGTTGAAAGAAGGAACAGGAAAAATGTCTCGAATGGCAATTATCCATCTTTGTCTTTCTCTTTAGTTAATGGTATCAAAGACTTCAACCACTCTTTCCACGGAGCATCCTCTTGTTGCTCCATCCATGACAAGAAGCAGCTATCTAACAAGCAGAAGAAATTGACATAGAGGAGTTGATACCTAACGGGTATAAATCGGAAATTAGCCACTTGAAGAATGGGCCAGAAGGCTCCCTCCAGAATCAGGGCAGGAAGAAAATCCCTCTTGACATCTTCTTTAACTTGAGGTACACTCTTTCCGGCAGATAGACCCATGTATGAGAAGAAGACGAGTAGATCCAATGGCCCAAAGAGGAACCCGTCAATTGCTACTTTGGCAGAGACAAACCGCAAAGAGTTAGGTTGCATTTGAAGTCGCAACCTTATAAACCGGTCCAAGCCTTCATACCTGCATGCAGGTATCATGAGACAAAAGAGAACTTTTAACAACATTCTATGCACAATATTCAACTGGAAGCGCAACACATGTGCCTCGCCATGCCGACTCAGGGGGATCGCCCTTTTGCCACTGCCCGGCTAACAGGAAGCACATCAAAATATAAGCTAATTGATTCTTTAGACAAGTGAAATTAAGCTACTCAAGTGAGTACCAGAAATGGCCAACTGGTCCAACGAATCCAAAGCCAAAGAGGCTGGTAGTTGCCACTCTCCTCCAATTGATCTTCAATTCCTTTTCTTCATCCTGATAAAAAAAGAAAACCCCAACATTTAGCGATCCTTTGTCTAGCAGTCACAAGATGTTGTCTATCCCAATAAATTCATATATCTAGCATTGCGCCCCAGGCCAATATGATTCTTGTTACATCACTGTGTTCTTCACGGATGACTCCAATTTGCCAAACCTCTGCATATCGCAATGGAGAAGTCACACGTAGTTCCAGTGATAATAGAAACAGCACCGCAGCAACTTTGCTAGTTGCTGGTCATCTCAATCCTCCCTTAAACACTACATCAACACAACACTCAACAGCCTTTTCTGACATGCGCTTTCTCCAGGAGACACGGATGGCTCAGGCATATTTTCCATTCGCACATGCCGACTCGTATGTCGATCAAGATACCACAAGGCCCAACACGTCAACATGACATGGAACAAACACCAACTTCACCAACAGCAATATACTGTGTGTATGGCCCCGGTTAACTCCCAAGAAGGCCGTAGTATCATGGAACCAAATGCAAGGAGAGGTAATACATGCTTGTGCAAGGAATTAATTCATTTATGCACATGGTTACATCCAATTACATTTCCAACGAAAGTAGCGATGAATCCAAATAAATTAGCACAATGACCAAACAATGACCAAATAAACAGCACCCTGGAACGGTATTTGACATGCCCAAGTAGCTCATTGCAGGAGATTAATGGAATGAAGTTTAAGCTTTTACCCACGACGCCGGGATGAAACATGTCGGAACCCATGTGTGCAAAGGCCATTTCTCGCAAATTTTTACAAAACACAAGATCAAAACAAACGACCACGACCACAATTGCAAGGGATCCATAAATAAAAAGTCGTCATTTTTCACGGCCAGCGATGATTCACCTGAAGATGATGGTGCCTCTTCTTGGCCGTGGAGTGAGTGATGGCCTGGGCAGCGACGTCGCCGAACCCCCAGATCAGGCCGGAGCTGATGATCTGGGTCTTCACGGGATGATCGCGCAAGCAATTCTGGTACCATTTCCACAGCCTCGACATTTCTCCTTCGGATCAAAGCTAGCTCTACCCAAGAGACAGGATCAAGATCATGATGATGGGTCGCGAAGGGTCATCGCCTATCGATTAGGATCGCACTTTGCAGACGGAATTACGGCCCGGAAGAACATACTGCATCTTCTGTAAATGGTTCGTCTCCGACTTTGAATCCAGGGAAAGTTTTCGCTTCTTCCACGATTCGAGCTCGCCTTTGATTTCGGGGATCGTCACCTCGGATTTTCCAAATCAAGAAATGAGTTTTGATAGCCCAATGAGAAAGCCCAATGATAGAGACGAGCCCAAATTTCTCATTGCCGGCGAGATGTGTTGCGTTCGATTCCTTGATCTACGAAACTTTTACGCTGGATAAAACTTTCGATCATATTCGGCATTTAGAGCAACATGAAATCCGGAGACGACCGATTATAGCCCGGATAAAAAAATCACACTTATTAAGGGGTAGAATAGATCTGGATAGGATATGTAAAATTTAGAAAAAAAAAAATTCAAAAAAATTCAAAAAAATTTAGAATATTGACAAAAGCTTCCCCGATCTTGCAAATTTTGCACTCTCTTTCCGTCATCTCTCTCCCTCTTCTTCTTCGACTTGTTTCTGCTCTGTTCACCTTCACCACACACCTACCATTACATGAAGACAAGAAAGCAAGGTTTTGATTTTGGTCTGGATTTTCCACCCCTACCGAAGAGAAGTTGGGGAGAATCCACCATATATGGGAGACCCTCCTTGTTGGTGTCTTTAATTCCTCTTTCTTATTTTTACTATTCTTATCATGGCCTTCAAAATTTTGGTTGCAAATTGACATCTTGACTTGCTAAAGATGTAATTACCATCGATGAAGGTTGGTGTCGATGGATTTAGAGATGAAGAGACCTTCTCTCATGGTAGCCTGGACACGAGGCGGTTTTGCTCGTTGAATAGGCCATGGGAGAGAGGAGCTTCCTCCTATCGTCAGCGAAACAGTGAAGGCCTGAAGATTGGAGACGGTACAAAGAGGGAGATTTTGAAGATTTTTAAAGATTTTTAAAAATATTCTATCCAATTACATCAAACACAGGATAGGATTTTTTACAATCCAAAAGGATATTGAAAGGATTTTAAATCCTACCTTCTCATATCCTATACCAATTCAAATTCAAACAACCAAACGCAACCTTAGAGATTTTCGATGAGCTGATCTGGGAGAACTCTGGTGTGGCTGTATGAAAAATTTCGGACCCAAATGGTGGGTTGGGCCAAGATAGTGCTCGAGTCAAGATCGAGCATGAAATGCCAGTTGATGCTTACCTAGGACAAGTTCAAAAAGTTCAAGCAAACAACTTCGTTAGCATTTTTTCGTTCAATGGAGTTTATTTTACTCTTAGTCCTACCAAGTCAAGATTATGTTTTCCCTGTATCAAAGCCTATTCTTACGATGTTTGAGCAAATAATCACGTTATTTTTGATTTTTAAGAATTAAGATTACTTTTACGTTAAAATCAATCGTGTAGGTGTAGTTGTATACGCTCCACACTTAAAATCAGTTTAAGTGATGCTTTAGTGTTAAAAGTAAAAAAAAAAAAAAAAGTTAATGGCGAGAAAATTAACAAATGGATTTTTTAAAGAAAAGTTAGAATATAGTAAATAAGGAATAGTAAACTTGCCGAGGAGAAACTAGAGGGAAGATGGAGGACAGCGTGGGGGCAATATCTCCAAATTTCAGGTCAGCCGCATCCTTTTTCCCTTATCCCTTTTCTCTCGTCCTCAATCTCTTTTCCCATTTGTGGATAATATTTTCTATTGATCGACGGATTTTTCGCATTTCCTTTTTAAATTTTGACGTTTTCTTTTTCCCCTTCATATAACAGCGGCCCGATCGGACGATGCTTTCCGAAGTTCCTGGACTTCTTTCCTGACCGCTCCAGACCCGCAAACCAAAAGGGTACGACACTCGACAGTCCTGTTCTTTGTCTTCATCTTTTTCCTCTGCAATTTCTGCGCGCTTGGTTTCTTGAATGTCATTGTTCTGGTCGATGTTAAAGGTGGGATTTTTTCTTGGATATTATTCGTGGGTATTAGTTTTTCTTGCTGTTCATTTCGCTTGAGGAGTGGTGAGACTTCAGGCACGAGAGGATCAGATGTTTTTGCTGACTTGGGAGCTTAAGCTGCGTTTCTTGGTTCGTGGGTTATTGAAAAGGAGGATCCTTTTTGGGGGGATACTAGACGATCCCTGACTTTGTGTGTACTTCGTGGCGAAAAACTCTGCAACCTTTCGACATTCATGGGTTCTGAAGGGCTTTTTGGATGTGTTTTGTGCTTGGTGTCATGAGGGGTATTGAGATGAGAATGGAATCGCCATTTCCACTCTTATGTTCGATTCCGAGAAAGGAATGATGTGAAATTTGCTTTTCTTTAGTTAATGGATCGTACTGAGTTAAGTAAGGCTGTCAAAATGTAATGAAACACGTATGATTTCCACCTGTTTGAAGACTTGCCCCATTTCGGTACAAACGGGATTGAGCTTCCCATTTGCAATACCTATTCCAGCCTCGAACATTGTGATCAACCATGATTAATGTAGTAAATATCTGCATCACTGCTAATCCTTTTTCCATGCAATTCTGGTACTTCAAGGTTGATAGGCATATATAGGACTGACCATATGGAGGAATCCACCAGACATGGAGCTCTTGTGTTCACAGATGAAGATAAGTTTGGACCTTCCAGCACAAAGAAAGCACCTGCTCAAGAATTACTTACGAAGAAGGTATACATTCAATCCTGAAAATGGATAATCTTATTCATGATATTCCAATTTCTTTGGCTTTGTTTAAGAGCTGAATGTGCAACCTGTTCTGGTCATTAAATAAGTAGCCGTGGTCGTATCAAGCTGCATGTAATATCTCTTTCAAATTTCATATGCTCGAGATTATCTTCAAGAAAGAACTAGCATTCAGTAGAGCTTAAACCTACAGGTTTCTGACAATATGAAAGAATAACTTAAATATAAACATAAGCATGATTTAACGTATTGTTTCTCTATTCATATTAAAATATGTATTCTGTTCAGCTTTTCTTTTCTTAAAATTCCTGCTTTTTAATGCAATTATATTGCATTTTACTTCCTTCTATGTTTTTATGTGGAAGGAAAATTATTAAGCTAACGAGGACCATGTTTTGCAGTCTGAAAGTCCCCAGAGTGAAATCTGCTGTTTAGATTGCAAGAACAAAAATAGTTGCCGAACTGTGTGCTCAAGGACAAAAATGATGCACATTCTTGTAGAAAGGGGAAAACCTCAACAAGCTGAGTCCATCTTCAGAAATCTCATTGAAGGAGGGCATAAACCTTCTCTAATATCTTACACGACCCTGCTCGCTGCATTGACTATTCAGAAGCGTTTTGATTCCATACACTCAATCATCATGCAAGTGGAAGAGAATGAAATGAAGCCCGACTCAATCTTTTTCAATGCTGTTATTAATGCTTTCTCAGAATCTGGGAATATGGAGGAGGCAATGGAGGCCTTGCATAAGATGAAGGCGAGTGGAATAAGACCCACTACCAGCACTTATTACACATTAGTCAAAGGGTTTGGCATTTCTGGGAAGCCTGAAGAATCTATGAAACTTCTGGACCTGATGTCCCAAGAGGGAAAAGTGAAACCTAATGTAAGAACATATAACGTCTTAGTCAGAGCATGGTGCAGTAAGAAGAACATCACTGAGGCATGGAATGTAGTTAACAAAATGGTGGCCTCTAATATGCAACCTGATGTTGTTACTTACAACACTATAGCCACCTCATATGCTCAGAACGAAGAGACGGAAAAGGCTGAAGATCTAATCCTAGAGATGCAGAAAAATAACATGGAGCCAAATGAAAGAACTTGTGGCATCATCATAACTGGTTATTGTAAGGAAGGCAAAATGAAGAAGGCTTTGAGTTTCGCTTACAGGATGAAGGATCTTGGAATGCATCCCAATCTTGTTCTTTTTAATTCTCTAGTCAGAGGCTTTGTTGAAATTATGGACAGAGATGGTGTTGATGAGGTGAGTATAAGCTCGTTGTTTTTTGAAGTCTCTAATCAAATGCTTGTACTACATAATGGCTCCTAGGTGATGATATATGCCGTACACTCACATAAAAATTCTGAAAAAGAAAAATTAGTATCTTATTCTAGCTGGTTTTCAAGAAGAGGATCACTGGTCAATTTATTGGACACTAGTTTCTTGAGGAAGTTTCTATTTTGATGAATTTATTTGACAGTAATTTCTGAAGGAAGTTTTGTTTACGTTTTATGAACTAATTCGTTCGCTTTTGGCAGTTCATCATTACCTACCCTCAATACCGTCTCTATGCTTTTTGACTAAAAAATCCA
This sequence comes from Eucalyptus grandis, assembly GCF_016545825.1. Lineage (NCBI taxonomy): Eukaryota > Viridiplantae > Streptophyta > Magnoliopsida > Myrtales > Myrtaceae > Eucalyptus > Eucalyptus grandis. The sequence continues at coordinate 53,699,514 of NC_052614.1, forward strand.
TGTCCACACTTTAACGTAGTTTCTTTTTTTGCTTGGTTATCAAATAGACATTATTCATTATTGTCATCAGGACTGTGATATAATGGTAACATTATGGTTATCTGCCAGCTTTTGATTTTTCATGAATCTGGTCTGGCTTTTTCTTTTTTGGTTCCTCCCTGATGGAAAAGTAGATTTGATCCATAGATGGGCATCATTACAGGTTTTGAAGTTGATGAATAAATTCGGGGTCAAACCAGATGTTGTGACATATAGCACCATCATGAATGCGTGGAGCACGGCAGGATACATGGACAAGTGTGAGGAGATCTTTGATGACATGGTGAAGGCTGGCATACAACCTGATGCACATGCATATAGCATATTAGCCAAAGGCTATGTCCGTGCAAAAGAACCTGAAAAGGCAGAAAAGCTCTTAATGGCCATTGTCCATTCGGGATTTCGCCTAAACGTGGTCATCTTCACAACCATCATCAGTGGATGGTGCAGTAATGGAGACATGGACCGTGCAACCAGAGTTTTCAACCATATGTGCGAATATGGGATTTGTCCGAACTTGAAAACTTTCGAGACTCTGATTTGGGGTTACAGAGAAGCGAAGCAACCATGGAAAGCAGAGGAAATCCTCCAGATCATGCAAGAGTTTGACGTTCGGCCTGAAAAATCAACTTTCTTGTCGGTTGCAGAAGCTTGGCAATCTAGTGGACTATCCAAAGAGGCGAAGAGAATACTGGGTACTTTCAAAAGCCTAAAATTGGCCAACGTGAGGATATCAGAGGAAGAGAAACCCGTGAAGAACTTGGAAAGAATTGATCAGAGGGAAAACGAAGGTGCACGGAATTCTCATATCTTACAGATACCCGGCATAGCAGGAAGTCATCGCGTGGGAACCGTTGCAGCCACAAAAAAAAGCCGAATGCTATCAATGGAGAAAGAAACATCATTCGAAGGCACGTTGTTCGCTACAAGACCTATTTATCTTGCTAATACGTGTAAATTCGGGTCGCGTTTGCCGGTCATCTGCCAAAAGCAGTTGCGAGCGGGTATCGGGGCGTGCGCCCAGATCGCTCAACCGTGTACAGTGGTTTTCTTAAACTGATTGACAAGAGATGCTCTACCGTTTTTTACTGATGTAAGTATGTTAAACTGTTGTCCCTCAAGAAGAAATGCAGAGGAAATTCTCCACTGCTCATGGCTTTGGGTTTTGCTCATGCTGTGCTGAAGCAGTGCAGGTTGACCGCTCTTTACTTTTTACCGTTTTAGAATATGACATGGTCAAAGAAATTGTCGGCATGTTACGGCATAGATCTCTCTCTCTCCCTGAGACATGCCCAGGTGGGAAACGAGATAGTACGACCTGAGAACTTGACTTCAGACATCTCTCTTTTTTTTTTTCCTTTTTTTTTTTGGGTCTCGGGACAAGAGGTTTCAATTTCAAAAGGAAATGTCAGTCATTCTTGGAAGCACGTGACTCGTGAGCATAGAGGGAATTTCAGGATAATGGCCATATGCTATCTAATCATTTGACTTGGGGTGATGTGAAAGTCTATTTACTTTTTACCCGAATGTCAAAATGATCTCTCTACTTTATTTTGGTTCAACTTTGTTCTCTTATTGGTTGATTTTATTTTATTTTTTATGCATGTGGCGCCACATCAAACAATGTAAAAAGGAAAGGCAAAATCGAAAGGGAGACTGTGGTTATAGTGGTCTCGAGCTCTACGCTCATGGTGATTATGGCCATTCACTCAATTTGAGCTTGCGGTGGCTATGGCCACTTCAGTTCTGAGCTTGCAGCAACCATGGCCACTCGAGTTTTGAGCTTGTGGAGGCCATGGCCCATTGAGTTTTGAGCCACGAAGCTCAAGTCACAGTCATGGCCACTCAATCTATGGTCGTGAATGAATATTTGTCATGGTTTTTGCTTTGTTGTGAGTATCGAATTTTGCCAGTGTTTTGATTTGGAATGAGGTTTGAAGAATGGAGGGGAGAGGGACAACAAATGAAAAAAGAACAGAAAAATTCACATTAGAAAATAGTTAAGAACATTAAAGCTAAGTTAGTAAATTCTATCACCGGACTTCGATAGCACTTTTTAAAAAGATTGATGACACGTTTTAAAAAAGTACTTAGACAATCTTGAAAGCTAAAAAGAAAATTTGGTTTTGATTTTCAGGCAAAAGTTGGCTCCCACCCTACATGAAGGGACCTTATTTGAATACTGGCGTTGTCCACATCTCTTTATCTTGTTACATATGTCTTTCTTGGTTTAGTCAAAAGGAAGAAATTTCCTTTTGTTATGGTGTGGTTTCTGGTAAGTATTTGAGCTAAGTTCCCTCTGGATATTCAGAGAAAACAAGTCCCTCTCTACCCTCTTTGGTATCCCCTCTTTTCGAAAAAAAACCTACTTATAGACTTGTAGGGATAGACTTTTTGTGATACGAAAAAAAAAAAAAAAAAAAAAAAAAGAGATCGAAGAAATTAGAGTAAAACCAGGAGGGGGAAAACCCTATAATTTTTGTAAAGTTACCAACTAATTAATTAAGAACAAATAAGATGTCCCACTTTCTCCTAATCTAAGGAAGAAATAGAGAAAGGCCATATGTCCAACCCAAAAGATGGATTTGGACAAACAACGGGGACGGCATGTGAGAAATAAATTTGGACAAAATCATTTCAAGATATCAAACTCAAAAGCCTAAATTTATAGGTAAAACAGAATTATTTATTTATAAAGAGCGTAGAAAATTTGGCATGGAATGTTTTAACGGTCTGTGTTTATTTTGTGGCATTGTTCTTTTTTTATTTTTAGAAAATTGGAATTGGGATTATGATGGTATCTAGACGCATGAAAGCTATTAATCTTTTCTTCCACTGGATCCATCAGCACTTTTGACAGCTATCAAGATAAAGCCTAGCCCTTTTTTTTTGGGACCAACGAATATTTTTGAGTTCCTTTTGTTTGCCAGCACTAAAGAAAGAGTGCCCAGAAAGTGAATATTCACCGGCAGCTTTCTATTTCCAGCATCGAACTGGGTTAGACCTCGCGTGCTCTCTTTGACCACTCTATAATAGAAGGGCAAAAAAAAGGGGGTAGTAATTGAAAATTGAAATACGACTAAATTGCAACCGCTAAAACTAAGAATTGTTTTTGGGGTCATTTTCTGTATCTTAAAATGCAAAAGTTTAGTATGGTCTTGGCAGGGATTTTTTTTTCTTTAAAAAGTTAGAAAAGGTCAGAAGATTATTGGTATTCACTTGCTTCCCTCGTGGAATGCTTGATTCAAGTGATAGTTACTCCACTCGGTTGACCCATCTCTCGAGAATGAGATTAGCTAGATGTTCGTCACATTTTCAAACAACACATTGACAATTTGTATCTCTTCTTGTGAGATGACAGCATTCAACAAAGTGAATTCAGTCAAAGATTCTTTTACTATGTAATTCGGTTAGACGCGAATGAGTACAAAACCATCAAAGTGAACCACCATGCTTTCCGGTGTAAAAAAAAAACTTTCGTTTTGAGCCCCCACAACACCCGCCGTACTCAATTCCAACTCCAATTTGCCTTGCCACGAGATGACAAGCATTTTCACTCCGAATCTCCTAAACACGACGTCAAATCTCCTTATGCTGGATCAGAAAAGGTGATTTGAAGGTAAAAAAGAGAAGCACATATTCCAGTAACTGAGGAGGAAAAGTGAAATTGCCCCACGCTTATTAGTCTTGACAAGGAGTGTTCATGATGGAGCTCGAGAAGGACGGCCACTATCATGGTTAAGGCCACCATAGAATACAAGAGAGTATATAGATCTAGACAAGATTCCATATTGTCTTCTACCATACGACTTAAACTTCGCTTTAGTATTTCTGTCGTATGTACTTCCTACACCGAGGCATGCCTGCAACCGCATGATTAGATGCATTGGACGGGACAGAGATCTGAATGGGGGTTGTCCCAATCAGCACTAGTCAAAAGCTCCCCAAATTGCTGACTCGAAAGAGGTATGATCATCACTGAGCCCGCGTGCCACTGCTGACCGGTCCATCAATCGATTTTCAAGTTATTAAGATTACCAGTTATTTCTTTAAAAATTTCACGATAAAAATATTATCATAATATATTATTTTTAAAATAATTATGTTAAACAAAGGGATGATAAGAAGTGGGTGGCGAATTGGGTTTAGTCTAACTATCTCGTCGTTTTGCTCTTTATTTCATCACGTTTTGGCGTCCACTTGCAAAGAAATGCAGCCCCCCCCGGGAGATGCTGCCATGATTGTCTCGAGCCCCATCTTATCCTGAAAGCCATGTCCTACTTTCCACGATTGTGCAAGCGAGCATATCAAGGACGCTTACTCAAAGTGCTTTATAAGAATATGAGTGATGAAGTTACAAAGGTATCATATATATATATATATCTAGAAAAATTCATCGAAAATTATAATATTCCCTTAGTTGATTCTTAAATAAATATTTTAAGGACCACGAGTACTCTAACAATTCGAAATTATTGAAGATAAAGGCAAGTTTCGTCGAACTTTGACATAATTGCATGAGAAATACAATTACAATTTTGATCGTATTGATTGATAATCATATTTTGATCATTTTTCAAACAATTTACTTTTAATTTCATTTAATATCACACTTTGCTCTATCCAAATTTCAAATTCCCGTTTGATTTGACTATGACAATTGGTTGATTCTTTAAACCCTTCTTGAAAATTTGATTTTTTTTCAATACATTTCCTATATCACCATATGAATTAGCAAGAAGTATCGAATTTTTGGGGCGTAAATTCAGCTTCTTCGTCTTCTTCTTCTTCTTCTTCTTCTTTTTTTCCACATCTTTCAATTTTCTTGTCTGCCCATTTTTTGGAAGTCTCGCCCCACTAATGCTAGAAAGGTGCATTACTTTACGAGTTCGAGAACATGGTAAGGGGTGCACCACAAAATTAATAAGTAAATAAACAAATAAACAATTAAGATGATGAAGAAGAATTGCATAAATAAAAAAGGAAGATGATGTGAGTCAAATGACTAAGGGCCACGTGTACTTTAATTAAAATAGACATTCAATTACATCCACTAATCAACATGCTTCGAGAAGACAAAGTACAGCGGCATATTATATCGAAGCCCTCCAATTATCTTTTCTTGCTTTTTCCACGTGAGATGTGAGTCATTCATTATAATTGGTGGACGGTTCTATAGGTTGTTTGGGAAGAAACAGAGGGTTTTAATCAAATTTCTAGGATGGTTGGTAGGTTTCAGATGCTATAGGTAAGCAGAAGGGATCAATAATTTGATTGTTAGATAACTTGGTTTTAGTAAATTATTGATTATTGCATTAATTTACCGATGTTTATTTGATTGTTATTTATCAACTCTTACACAAAATTACCAACCTTAATTTAGGTTATCGTGTTCGGTTCTCCTATGAGATTACCAATTAGTCACAGGCTCTACAGACTGCTTATGAATGTTTATGTTTGATCGATTTTGTTTTGACTACTTTTCTACTAAGTTATCGATTTTTATTGAAATTACTGTCTCTTCTATTGAATTATGACTCTGTTTGAGTGGTTCATTAGCATTTTTTCCTAATAAAATTGCCAACTACTTTTAGTTCACTAACTGTTACGTGAAGCTACTTACTTAAGTTTATTTGTTCGATTCCAAATTACTAACTTTTCTAATATCATATCCATTTTCAAGTTCACGCTATATCCAACCTCTAAATGGCTATAGTACTCCCTAACTTATTGATTACTGAAAATAACCCCAAAAGAAGCAATTATTTAGAATCATTAACGGAAATGGTGAAAGTTAATATACATTGAAAATGCAAAAACCGCACATTGTCATGAAAATACAAGAACGTCCGCATTAGTCGAAAAAATGATATTTTATTCCACCATCTTTTTTTTCCGTTCATTTTGTAGAAATTTCATTTCCTCTCTTCTGCTTACTAATGTGCTCAGGTTGGTTTCATAAAATATTTTTTCTAATTAGTTTGAATCTTACTGGTAATCATAGAGTATAATCATAAAGAGTCCACAACTTTAACTGAATAATTTTCCTAAAAGATCTTGAATGGGAGAATTATATATCACAAGGAAATATTAGAGATTGAACTTTAGAGAAACATTGTAAATAAATGTACTTTATTTATTAATATTTTTTTCGAATTATTTAATGTATCTCGATCATCAAATTTGTGTCAAGTACTAAGTTTTGTTGATTTGCTTCTTATATATTAATAAAACTTAGATGATTCTTGTAGAAAAAGTAACAAATATGTAAACTCATGGATTTGAACACAAAAGAAGAAGAGACAACTATTTAGAAGAAAAAGGTTGTAATAATCTAATCTACACTAAAGACATATTTTCTCTGTCATCAATTTCACTGGACTATTGTGGACCATTTAAATTTTAGGGCATGTCTAAAACGATTTCAAGAGTGGAAATAGCCTAAGCCCCATTCTCATGAAATTACCAACCTTTGTTGATTTGCTTCTTCGAATTATTTAATGATTATCTCAACATACCTCATCTCTTTGTACTAATCTCATTCATGTGTCTAAGAATTGTGAAATTACCTACTTCGTCGATCTTTTTTGTAAAATATTCTTATGAGTGTCTCAACTTATCTCATCTATTCATACCAATTTCATTCATGCGAATCACTAGTAGTGAAGGAACGGGTAGTCAACAGGTACACTGGGCACCGGAGGAAACATCTTTATCTATAAACCCATTATTTCAAGTAGAAGTAAAAGGTGCATTGCTAATGATTTCACTCGTACAATTGGTCCAGCATCCCCGAACGGGTAGCGGACCTCGACGATCCCACGAGCGAAACGAACCACAGCAGCCATTCCTCTCGCGCAAGGCTTTCGATCGAGAAAGACGAATGACGATCGCGTACGAACCCCATCGCTCCGTTTTTTCGACACTCGCGAAATGCGCCGTGCGTCCGTCCGCGCCGCGCCGTGATGCCGTCGTCATCGTCCGACACGACACGACACAGGAATCTCACCATCTCCGATTTAAGATTCTACGACAAAACGTCCCCCGTTATGGACAGAGAGAAGGGGCCATCGCCAGCTTTTTCCAATATCCTTTCCCCCTTTCCTCTCCTTCTCAAATTCACACGCCTGCGTCGTACACTCCTTTTCTTTCTCACCCCCGCATCAGTTCACTCCCCGTTTTCCCATCCTCCATCTCCCTCTCAAATTCTTGTTCTCGCACTGCGTCCACTCTCGGTCGTTTTGCTTTCCGAGCAGATCACATCACGCCCGTAAAGCTCCCGCGTTTCTTCGCCTTCTTCTTCCTCGTCCTTTTCGTTCTCCTGTCGCTTTCTCTGCTTCCTTTCCTCTCCATACCGCCGAGGGAGCACCGAGGGAAGCTCTGCCCGTCCTTGTTTCTGCGTCCCAGTAGTGCTCGCCACCTTCAAGTTGCGATTTTTCTGACACCCCAGAGCGCGCTGTTCGATCATCTTTTGCGAGAGTGCTTGTCCGCGAGATGGCTTCGTTTCGAGCCAAATGGGTCACGTGCAGATTGTCCGTGGTCGCGTTCCACCTCTTGCTCGCCTTCTTCTTTGCTTCAGCCCAGAGGAGCTTCAAGCATGAAGTCCCAGCGCTCAGTCGATCGGAGCAGGGACCCCTTCCCAACTTCCTTTCGAGGGCTGTGGATTTCCTGTGGCAATCTGACCAGACCGGTTATCAACACGTCTGGCCGGTAAAGGCATCTGTTTTTGACTCGGTCATACTTACGTTAAGCGTGATCTAATTATCTTGTCTGCCTTACATAAAATGGGTTTGTCTGCTTCATGTCAATCACTGCTTCATGACTTCTCGTGCTTTGCCGGGTTTCGGGTTCTGAATTTGTTTTGTGCATTCATGGTTTGATCCCATTGGCATTATTTGTGTGGGATCCAGATCTTCTTTAGTCTTGTCTCCCTCTGTAGGTATCTCTGAAATTGTTTAAATAATGGGTTTTGTTCCCCTGAACGTGTCCCTTTGTTTTCTTTACCGAATGAAGTTAAAAATGAACCATTTTTTTTATATATATAAATCTGAATGCTGTTTGTGTTCATTTTTCATCAACAGGAAATGAAATTTGGCTGGCAAATTGTCATCGGCACTGTAATCGGGTTCTTAGGAGCGGCATTCGGGAGCGTGGGTGGTGTTGGTGGTGGTGGGATTTTTGTTCCCATGCTTAGCCTAATCATGGGGTTCGATCCGAAGTCAGCAACTGCTATTTCAAAATGTATGCACAAGTTAAACTTTTTACAGAACAGTTTTGGTTTCCAAAGTACAAAGTAAGTTGATAAAATTCTCCAGTTCAGTGGACACTGGTTAATTCACAAGCCTTTTAGCAGATGTTTTAAATCAATGAAGTTGAAAGACGAGATTGAAACTATAAAAGAAGGAAGGGAAACTGATGTATTTTTTCATTTGACTGAATTACTTAACATAAAAAGCAGTCATTCACGCACTCTGAAACTAATATTTAGGAAGTTCCGAGCATGTTTGTTTTTCAGGTATGATAATGGGTGCTGCGGGGTCAACTGTCTACTACAATCTTAAGCTTAAGCATCCCACACTGGATATGCCCATCATAGACTATGACTTGGCACTGCTTATCCAACCGATGCTCATGCTTGGCATAAGCATAGGCGTTGCGTTTAATGTGATATTTGCTGATTGGATGGTCACGGTTTTGCTGATTATTCTCTTCATAGGTAATGTTTGTTGTGAGTTTTGTCAGGTAAAGCACTGTTGTGCCTACAGAACTTACCTGATTTACACATGCAGGCACATCGACTAAGGCGTTCTTTAAGGGGGTTGAAACATGGAACAAAGAAACCATATTGAAGAAGGTAGGTCTGTTATGTTTGTGAAGTAAATTAAATTATGTTGCGTAACTAAAGTGCCACCTCCTAGTTCTGAAAAATTACCACTGTACAACACCTAAAAAGATTGACTAGGGGGTGTGTGAGGCAAAAGTATTCTAATGAAACTTGCTAACATTCTTTGAAAATGATAGTAGTGTGGATATCATTGCCAGGAATTTGCTGAAAATTCTTGCCAACAATTAGTCTTTATTGACATGAATGCCTTCTATGCATGAGGACTCTCTTATCATTTCGACCAATTACTAAAACGGATTATCATAATTCGACAACATATACTTCTTTTGGAATGAAAACTATTCAATATCTGTTACCTCAGTTTACCATCCCCCTTTCATTGCGTTGACATAACTTGCATGTCGTGTTAAAAATGGCACTTTGATTCTGTTCAAATATGTAGAAACTAAGCAACCATAGTTAAATCTTTGATGAAGTGGGATGTGCAATTCTCTATTGGTCTAAAAACGTACGACAGGTTTTAAACCCCACTTTACCTGGGAGCAAATGCCTCTCGATCTGTTAAAACTGCCATAGACAGAAGCTTTTAGTGTGCCTAGTAAAATGAATATTCCTTCAAACTGTGGTTGATATGCTTATTTACCTTCGTTTCGTGCTGGATTGCTTGATTTTCTTTTTTACCTTCTTCATGGGTGACCATTACCTTCGTAATGTCACCATCTGATTTTCACATGCTTTTGTTTTCAGGAGGCTGCCAAGCGCTTGGTGCCTGATGGTGTGTCGTGATGTTATTTCTTTTATCATGCTGAATTTCAGTTCTCTGCCCTGCTCTGTGCTCTCTCTTTTGTTCTCTGATTGTCACTTCCCGGCTTTTACTCAGACACTGGAAACCAAGAAGTGGAATACAAGGCTCTTCCTAGTGGCCCAGGCAATGTCTCTCAAAGGAACAGCAGGGAATCGGAGGTTAGTATTGCCTGGTAGTTCGCATGAGATGCTGATGAATGCCTAATTTCATTTGGCATGTCATTGCAGGTGACCATTCTCGAAAATGTTTATTGGATGGAACTTGGACTCCTCGTTCTTGTTTGGGTTGCATTTCTTGGAATTCAAATTGCCAAGGTTTCTCTCCCCTTTAGCTTTCTAACAATTCTGGAAATGCAATAGATCACTCTGTGTCACTTTCCTCTTTCCTGATGTACATGTGTTCATTTTAGTATTTTCTGCTTTTGCTGACAGAATCATACAGCTACCTGTTCAGTTGGCTACTGGGTATTAAACTTATTGCAGGTACTTTTCCCTTTATATATAAATAGTTGAATGTCTGCATGTCTCTTCAGATATTGAGGCTTTGGACTATAGGCGCTGGCACAAGAGGCCAGATTGATCCCAACAATGCACATTCTACCAGTTCCTCTTAGTCAGCGTTTCCACATTTTTTGTGATCATTTGCAGGTCCCGATTTCATTTTCGGTGTCTCTTTATGAGGCAATTAGCTTGTATAAGGGAAGGAGAGTAATTTCGTCTAAAGGAGATCATGAAACTACTTTTCAAGTGCATCAGCTTGTGTTTTATTGTGCCTGTGGAGTCCTGGCTGGAATTGTCGGAGGGCTTCTTGGATTAGGTGGAGGATTCATCATGGGTCCACTGTTTTTAGAGCTGGGCGTCCCTCCACAGGTGAGTTCACGGCAAAGGAAGCTATGGCAGTAAAAAAAATCGGTGTCCATGAGTGTAACTTTCCTTCTCTTGAATTTGCTTTCATGAAAAACTACCATGTTTATTTTTCTTTCTTTATTATTTATTTATGTCTTTTGCACGGTTGGGATGCACCATTTTTCGGCTATTGAGAGCTTCATGGACAATGCCTATGTGCTTTATCTTTTCTCTGGGTGGTTATATTCTAGTGAAATTGAGTTTGGTACTTTCTCTTTCCTGTGGGTAATTAACTGAAGTCCAGAAAGTTTCTGCTACATCCTTAAGTAAATATATACTTCAGTAGCTCCACCATGTTAGCAGAAATTATCGCTTAAAAACTGCTTACAATTTTATGGTACCAGTGAAAAACCTGTCTGTGAGACTGACTTTATCAATTGAGGAGGTCTGTTCATGTTACTAGAGACATAAGCCCATGCTTAATTTTTGTTGCCAACCATTTGGTACTCGCAGGTCTCAAGTGCCACAGCCACATTTGCAATGACCTTTTCCTCATCCATGTCTGTCGTGGAGTATTATCTTCTCAATCGCTTTCCTGTTCCTTATGGTAAGTCGATAGATGTTGCCCTTGTCATGAATGCATAAAACCATAGGCATTACAATGCTGAACTGATGCATTATCTTCATCTCCGCGAAGAACAAAGTAAAAAGTTCTCGAAATTCTCACACGCTGTCAAATATGTTCTGCAGCACTGTACTTTGTTATTGTGGCTACCGTGGCGGCTCTTTTCGGGCAACACATTGTCAGGAAGCTGATCATTGTGTTTGGAAGGGCATCGCTCATCATCTTCATTCTAGCCTTCACGATATTTGTTAGCGCAATCTCGCTAGGTGAGAACATTAGCTTTTCACCGGTTTCCTTCTTTAGGAGATTATATGCAACTTCTTTACAGCTTTGTTCAAACCCAGTTGGTTTAATACTCTTGAGATATTAAAAAATTTTAAGGAGTGTCTCGGCTTCTGCTTGATAGGTGGGGTTGGCATATCAAACATGGTTGGAAAGATAGAGCGCCACGAGTATATGGGATTCGAGAACCTCTGCAAGTATGATGGATGACATCTGTGTTCAGTCTCTTTCTCTTTGTTGCTGTATGTAATGTATGATACTACTTTCAACCAACTGAAAATTTTGTCTTGGTTTCTTCTCTTCCGAGACAATTTTGTTTTTTCTTCCATTTTTTTTTCTCTCCTTTTCATCATCTCAAGAGTTTTAAACATCTCAGTCAATGATGCTTACTAATACTCTGTAATTTGCAATCTCTTTCGGACAGGACCAACTGGAAATAGATAAATCAGACTTGGGTTTGAATCCTGCAATATGGACAGACTTTTGAATTTTACTTAAAACAGATTATTCTAAGTTGATTTAGGCTTGCAAACTTACTCAAAAAGCTTTGGAAAGTAAAAGCATCAATGCATGATTTGCCCTATCCTAAGGACATTATCAACCTGGTCTAGAGTGAATAATTGCAACGCAAGTGAATGCTCAATGCGCTACTTTTATCTTGGGCGCGTACACAATGATAATATGCCCAATGTGAAATTTTAGTTTTGGACTTTGCAAAAAAATAAATAATTTGAAAAGTATTTTTTAAAATTATTGCTTTTATCGCTTAAAAAATAAATAAATGAAAAATATCCAAAAAAGTATTTAGACATAAAATTCTTATTAATAATAAAAATAGTTTTTATTGGTTAATTATTCTAAATGATACAAACAATTGTTTAAAAAAAAAAAAATTGTTTTCTCAATGATTAACTTTTAGATTAGATGAATCTCGTGCGACAATCACATGATTTGAGAGGGAGTGGTACCAAGTTACCAACTCACAAACCCCATTGCCAATCTAGCATCAACGTTTTTTTTTAGGAAGAAATGAGTGCTTCACGGTTCACGTGAACTAAGCCTATGTAAATTGACTCATATCGATGGGATGATGGAATGCCTACTTATCTATCGCTATTGATGGATTGCAATCATGATTCGGTTCTTGATGAGGGCATCTTTATATTTGATCAACAAATTACGCGAAAAGTGAAAATAAATTAGTGGAAGTTTGATGTGATGAAATGAGTAAGATTCTCGAATTCGGTGATATTGTAATATTTTCTTGTAAAAATGAGAATTGATACATCATAAATCACAAAATAAAATTAAAATTGGCTTAAGTAATCTCATATACTAAACGGTCTGCAAAAAGCATGACTTAAAATCTTGACAAATAAATGCCCTAATTAATATTGGATTTGATATTCTTAAATATTTGCCCTAATTACTATTGGATTTGAATATTCTTTTAATGCTCAACACGTTAAATATTCAAGTCTTTAAAGTATGTCTACGCCCAACCAAACGACCATATTCAAATTTTAGACATCTCTTTAAAAAGTCAACGTGTCCAACTTTTTTTCAACCCAAGTCTTAAAGCTATCTTTCACACTTGAATTCCTTTTTCCACTTGAGCCTTTTTTTTTTTTATGTAGATTTGGTAAAATCGAAAATTTGAAATTCTGGGATCATTAATCTGAGGCATCAAAAACCCAATATAAAACCATAAAAACAAAATGAAAAAGTCTTGTAGGCAAATTTTGCCAAATTCTAGAACTTTTGCCTGCTCGAATTATTATTTTTCAATTTTCATTAAATATTTTCCATTTGTGTCTCATCTAATCGAGCACGGAAGAAAAAAGAAGGAAATATCTCTTTCATCAAACATGTCATATATGAAACAAAGCAGGTTATCATCGGTTTAATTATTTTACACTTATTGAAATTGAAACTTCCATATTTGAATTATTCGATTTTGAAAGCAAACAAAAAAAGAAAAAAAGAAAGAAAGAGGAAATGTTTGTGTGCCGTTGGACTTAAGAAAAGAACATTAAGAGAGAGAGAAGCTCAGCAGGAAAAAAAAAAAAAAAAGGACCGAAAAAGACTTGAGCGCGGACGGACGGCCCAGATGCGCCGGATCTCCATCATCGCACCCACCGAACGTGTTCGACTTTTAAAGCATAGGGTTTGAATCATCGTAGTCCGCCCCTTCGCGTTTGAATAACCAAGAAGGAGGAGGAGGATCTCCTCACGACCGTTTCACTTAAAAAACCAAAAAGAAGAGAGAGAAAAAAACTCAAACGCCACTTTCAAATTCCTCTCTCTCTCTCTCTTTCTCTCTCTCTCTCTCTCTCTCTCTCTCTCTCGTTCGCAGAGCAGCAGCAGCAGCAGCAGCAGCAACAGCATCTGCAGATTCGCTCGCCGTCCCCCGCCGTCCCCCTCTGGCGGTGCTCCGGAGCTGCTCCGCCGGATCTGCAAATGCGCGAGGCGCCTGCTCCGCCGACTCCCTCCCGCCGAGGCTCGACGCCGTCCGCACCGCTCGTCGGAGTTCAGCTTGGTAAGCCTCGATCTCGTCTCCGTTTCCGTCGGTCGCCGCACGTCGGCGCGGTTCTTTTTTTTTTTTGCCGGTGATCGGTTCTAGGTTGGAGTCGGTTCGATTCAGATTCGCCGGAATTCGGGCGCTCGTCGCGGAGGTTTCGATTCGGTCGGTCCGATGCTTTCGGTTTGGAAGAAATTCGGAACTCCTTCGATCTCAACGAGTTTAGCTGGAGTTGGAGATTTGGTTTCTCGGTGCTGTACAGCGCTCCATCTTCTACTTAATTGAGCGATTTGGCGAGTTTTTTTGTTTAATTCTAGGGTTCGGATTGTGCGTGTAAGTCGCGAGTCGTGAGAAGATCGTCTGCTTATTCATTTCTCTTTCAATTTTAAGCTGCGTAATTAGCATTTCATTATCGGCACTTGCCCGGTGCTTATTTTGCTATTTGTTTGTTTGAATTTGGGGTTTGAAGACGTGGGCCCAAACATCTTGGCGGCCGGTTTATGATGATTTGGAGGTTACATATTGGATACAGTCACAGAGTGGGAATCGGCACATGTAGCATTTCATGCTTATCGAGGAACTATGGAAAGTGAAAGGACAGCATCGGCTCCATCCGACGGGAGCAGAGATGGTGTACCAAGAGCGCGGCCATTGCATGGGTACTGCATTCGAAACCTTATTACATACATGTTATGCAAAATGGCTTCAATCAATATGCTTGGTGACTAGGCTGCTACTCAGAACTAGAGACGTGGTTTGGATGGATGAGAGTTCACTTAATGGCATCTTTGAGATGTGATGTGGTATTATTATTTTTTACCTTTGCAAGGAAAAAAGCTTATGAAGAAGAATTCTGATTTTTTTTCTCATCATTCCCTGCTGCAGTTCTGCTGAGTGTGAAATCAGGCAAAGGCTATCAATTTATTAAATCGGTTGTTGCAGTTTCTTATGGCTATTAGTGTGCTCAAGTGCTCAGTTAGTGTTCATGATTTAATTACTTTGATGCTCACCCTCCACAGATTGCGTTACTTTATAATTATTTATAGAAGGTTCAACTGCGTACCATAATGCTAAGCTCTCATTGTACGGTGCTTTTGTTTTTTAGGAGGACTAGTGGGCCAACTAGACGTTCAACAAAGGGACAATGGACAGCCGAAGAGGTAAATGCTTGTACTTTGTTCTACTGTCAAAACTTTCTTTCTGTGTTGAGTAATTCCACTTCAATACTTACTAGGATGTCTGACTAGTTTAGCTGCACTCATGCAAAATGATAGATTAGATGGAACACAGTTTCATTTCATAAAAATGAATTCTCGGCGTGACTTTCTTGATGTTCTGCTGATGGGTTATTCATGGTTATATCCTGGAAAATCATTTTTCACCTTAAGTTTGGTTTATTAACTGATGTTCATCCATTTGCAAGTGGGACAATAGGCTGAGCATTAGATAATGCTATAATAACTTGAGGTTATGTTGTTGTCAGGATGAGATTTTGCGCAAGGCAGTAGAGCGCTTCAAAGGAAAGAATTGGAAAAAGATAGGTATGGTTTTTGATGGTGCAATTTAGCAATGTTTTCATTATCCCAAAGTTGCTGGTTGTTTGTATTATCATATGTAGCTTTTCTTCGAAGGAAAGCAAAATTTTTACTATCAATCATCGAAGTTGAAGTTGTATGAACGTGAGCCAGACGAATGCAGAGTCTTTGATGAACATCTGCTTGTCGCTTCTGAATTCTATTCTGAGACAAATATATTTGCTATTTTCTTCTGTAAAAATAGAATTATTATGTTGTAACGATATTCTCGAGCATAGATTTTGTATGTGCTGGCCACATTTGGTTTGTTTTTAACTAATTATTTTTTTAAATATTCCTTCACTTTAGTTTTCTGGAATTTCTACAACAGTTTCTTGGCTTTGATGAATAATACTGGTTTTGTAGCCGAGTGTTTCAAAGATCGGACTGATGTACAATGTCTACATAGGTGGCAAAAGGTCTTGAATCCTGAACTTGTGAAAGGTCCTTGGTCTAAAGAGGTAATAAATCATTTTTCCTTTATATCCTTTTTCATGTCAAACTTTTTTTTTAATTCTCATGATTATCATTTTCACCATGTAAATTCACACAGCGTTTCCATAACATCACATGATTACTTGCTTATGTGATATAGGAGGATGAAATCATCGTTGAGTTGGTCAACAAATATGGTCCAAAAAAATGGTCCACAATTGCACAACATTTGCCTGGGCGAATTGGAAAGCAATGTCGAGAAAGGTTTGGCAGAAAGTTTCATGATTTTCTTTTTTGGTCCTCTGTTGCCCTTCTGATGAGAATGTCTAGTCATCATTTCATGTGATGTGCTGCCATTATACTGAATTATGTCAAAACATCCTTCTCCCTTTGATAGAAAAAACATTTTGCATTTTCTATAACGAAGGACCCACCTAAAATCTAGCAGTCTCAATCTGAAACCAATTAAAACTAAATTTTTACTTATTTGTCCTCTCTATTTTAATTGTTCCGAGACTTGTTTTCCGCCTCTGCTCATTTCAGATGCTGATTTGTAAATTGGTTGATCGAAGTGATACTAATTGCCAAAACCAAAATTGCCATGCTTGTCAACTAGTTTTTGTAACAATCCACAAGTATGAAATGGTCACTTGAGCAAAACCACCGAGACTACAGCTTACATGTGGTGTTAAACAGCTAAGAAATCTGGAAGGATGTGCCAAATGAAGGTGATTGCTGTATATTATGGCCATGTCCAGCTTTTTGACATAGGCTGGTCAGGGACTCATATTTAGGCCAGGACACACTGCGTGTGGCGACTGAAGAGCTCTTTTAGCCAAGAGAAATGGAGAAAGCTTATGGGTTGTGGAATGAAGAAGAATGAGGAAGTATTAGGGTGAACTGAAGCTGATTTTGGGGCTTGAATTTGTAACTGAGTAGAGGGGAAGTCACCAGGACAAAATTGAGTGAAAAGTTGAACTTGAACGACAATTGTTGTGGCTTCTCTAGTAATATTCAAACACTACGTCAGGCAGTCCCTGTTTCTTCTCCTCCTTCAATGAAGTTTGAGTTCTTCTGTGTTGCAAGCTTCCTCTTGTTGCTAATTGCACACTTCATACCACCATAGAGATACTTTTGATTGTTTTTTTATTTTATTTGCTTTTATATTTTGATTGTTCACCCTAATGTCCTATACCGGAAGTGTTTATGCCCTCAAGCTTATTGTAAAGGTACTTTGAAGTTTGGGTTAGCCATGCTGAAGTAGATGAGAGTCCAAATTGAAATTGAAATTGCTATGTCTGAAATCGCTTTCATGTATATATAATGTCAGGTGGCATAATCATCTTAATCCTGCTATAAATAAGGAGGCATGGACCCAAGAAGAGGAGCTGGCCTTAATTCGGGCTCACCAGATCTATGGAAACAGATGGGCAGAGCTGACCAAATTCTTGCCTGGCAGGTTTGTGTCCTTGGTGTTTCTTCATGTTTGTGTATATATATATATATATTTGGCAGCTTAAGGTGCAACAGGAAATGTTTCTCGTTCTGTGGATAAATTAGAATTATGTTCTTGCATGAACAGGACCGACAATGCTATAAAAAACCATTGGAACAGTTCTGTAAAGAAGAAACTGGACACTTACTTGGCATCAGGTTTACTTGCACAGTTTCCAGCTTTGCCTCATGTTGGATTCCAGAATCAGCTCGTTGCTTCATCTTCCTCAAGGTTGCAGACCAGTGGAGTCGACACTGGTAATAAGTGTGGGGTAGAGCCAGAGGAAAATTCAGAATGCAGTCAAAGTTCGACCGTGGGTTGCTCTCAGTCTACTAATGACATGGCTGTAGGCATACCTAAGAATGAAGAGTCTGCCTTGGGAAGAGATCACAACTCCAGTCCAGTTTCCTGTTCAGAGCAGTATTACCCATCTATGGATGATGTCAATCTCGCTATTCCAGATGTACATCCTGAAATATGTGGCTCTTCTAATTTGGTGCATCATGATTTTTCATGTGGCAATGAAACTTCTCTCGAGGATTACAAGTTCAGTGGACATGACCTACCAAATAGTTCCTTTTTGGATTTTGGGCCAGAATCATCAGGAGCAAAAACAGAGTCCATAGGTGCCAGTGAGAGCCATGGGGGGCTTAATGTTCCCTTTCAAACTTCTTTGGCACTGACGGTTCCTTCTGTTGGCAGTTTGGGCATAGGAGCTGACCAATTGCATCAGATTTTGATTTCTGATGATGAATGTTGCAGGTTTTTATTCTCAGATGCTATGGCCGATGAATCTCTATCCTCTGAAAATATTGCCAAGGAATCAATCAGAACTGATGTTGGTGGATGTATAGATGCGCTAATAAGCCAATCATCAAATTTTCAACTATCCGAATCTTCTCAGCTGTATGATCCTTCAGGAGCTGTTGCTGTGGATACTTCATGTGCGCAGCCTTCTAATTCTGCTCCTTTATTGTTCTCGAGTGATGGTGACGCACCAGTATCTGGTAGCAAAACCAGCCAGTATCCCTCTTTTGACACTCAAGAAGACTTTGAAACTGGCATGCATAGTTGTTTTGTTATTGCAGACAATTCAGCCAATTCTCCTTGTGATAATGGCATGAGCCCCGGTATGCTAGAGCAATTAGAATTGCCACCTGATCAATCGAAATTAGTACCTGTAAATGCTTTTGGTTCAGGATCAGATGTCATGCAAACTACTCCTTCGAAAGCTGGGCCAGGAATTGGAGCATTCAAGCAAGAGCCAGGGTCACTGTGCTACGAGCCCCCACGTTTTCCTAGCTTGGATATTCCTTTTTTCAGCTGTGATCTGATACAACCAACTAATGACATGCAGCAAGAATATAGTCCCCTTGGTATCCGACAGCTGATGATGTCTTCTATCAACTGCATATCCCCATTTAGGTTATGGGATTCTCCTTCACGTGACAAAAGTCCTGATGCTGTACTGAAAAGTGCCGCCAAAACATTCACGAGTACCCCTTCTATCTTAAAGAAAAGATGTCGCGACTTGTTGTCCCCTTTGTCAGATGGAAGAATTGACAAAAAGCTGGAAAAAGATATAACATCTGACTTGACTAGAGACTTTTCTCGTCTGGATGTTATGTTTGATGAGGCCGACACTCAAAGGGCATATATGCTGTCTCCACTGATCGGCATGGAAAGGAACTTGATGAACCGTGCTGAAGACAAAGAAAATTCATGTATTGGTTCAGAATGCAGACAGGAAAAGAATGACAGAAGTGGACTTCCAGGCAATAAAAGTTTAGAGGATGATTGCAGTAGGGACAATTATATGAAAGAAGAGCAACAGACTGTTAATGATGATATTAAAGCTAAAACTGGTGTAGAAGCTGATGCCACAACCGAAAGTGTGAGTTTGTAATTTCACTTTATTTCTTTATTTTTTTATACATCTGCCCAAGATTCTGCAGCAAGAGAATGCCAGCCAGAATAAGTGAGAGTATGAATCTATCAAGTTATCGACATATTTGTGGTCTTGTGTTTATTATGCATGGGACAGTCTACAAATTTTTATCCTTCCTATTAGTTTGCTGGTTACTCTTTTACAGAGTTTTACATGCAGCGTCTCATATCATGGATTTAGTAGCACTTCAAATCTCTGTTCTTTCCATGTGGAGCAGTTAGATCAAATTGCAAATTCTTCTCTTTGCTGGAAGTGACTTGGCCGTTTCATTTGTCCTTTTTCTTTCTATTCCTCAGTGACACTTGGCCTGCTCTTATCTTTGCAGGTGCCAGAGCCTCCTGATGTGCTTACCGAACATGACATAAATGACCTCCTGTTGTTTTCTCCTTATCAAACTAGTAACCAAGCTCATAAAGCAACTGGGTCAACAGATGAAACTCCCAGAAGACAGTCCTCTCAAGTCGTGGCACCTTCTTTGACTCATGGAGTTAACTTCGAGTCCTCGTCTGGGAATTCATGCCAACCTCTCAGCTCTCCTGCTAGTGAAGCCAAACGTGGAAGCCACAAGGTCGCTAAATCTACGTTGTCGCTTCCTTCAGGTCCCTTGGAGATCACTGTCGACAATGCTTTGAATGATGCCAGCTTTGAGAACTCAAGCATGTAAGATTGTGCTAAAATATTACAGTATGGGTATTTGTCTTCTCCTAGAAATTGTATGTAGTTTTTTCAGATTGTTATGTTGCTTGAGGTGTTCCTTGGGTATTAAAATGACCTCCATATACTTAAACTGACAGTGGTGAAGCTTGATTATGATTCCAAACTTTATATTAGAATCCGTTGCTTAGGTTCTCCTTGTTGCTTTTCCTTAGAGGGGATTGATGACTTGATGACATTCTCTTTCAGATTTGGAGGGACTCCATTTAGAAGAATTATTGAATCTCCTTCAGCATGGAAGTCGCCTTGGTTTATAAACTCTTTCCTTCCAGGGCCCAGGATTAGCACTGAAATAACGGTCGAGGTATTGTTGTGTCAATTATACAGCTAACAACATTGTCCTTGGCACACAATAAGAGAATGATATAACATGATGTCTTTTCGTCTTCTGGTTTGTTTTCAGGATATAGGGTATTTCATGAGTCCTGGTGACAGAAGTTATGACGCTCTTGGGCTCATGAAACATCTAAGTGAACAAAGTGCTGCTACATTTGCTACAGCGCAGGAGGTTCTCGGAAATGACACTCCGGAGACAGTATCCAAGAAGAAAAACCTTAATCACCAAAATCCCGACCAAGAAAATTGTAAATCAAAACAGCAGATGGAGAATTGCTCTTCCATGGGTTCAGCTCTTCCGGTATGATTCTCTTAATTCTCGGATAATAAGTTGTTTATCTATTTAAGTAATTTAAGAAAACCAATCCCATAGACTGAACAGAACTATGAAATTCCTAGTCCGGACGTGTTCTTCTCTTGCACGTGGTGGACATGCGACCTGCTCTCTACATGAAGTCTGTCATTAGATGGCTATGTTATCTGATTAATTGGATTTCCGCAGTATTCAGCAATACTTATCGTAGAAAAGAAAGGGGTTCCGGGCATTATTTAGGGTACACCTACCTCGATAACATCAGCAAATAATTAGGCTTCAATACCAGACGAGGTCAAGACTATTTGTAGGGGAGGGATTGTGCTATTTCTTTAGCCCATTGAATGAGCAAAATCATCGTGGACCATGGAATGGACATCAAAATTTGATGATTTATTTTGAAACATCGCAGGTGGAGCGCCGGACGCTCGATTTCAGCGAATGTGGAACCCCCGGAAAACCGAAAGAGAATGGGAAATCCTCCATCGCCATGAGCTTCTCGAGTCCCTCTTCCTATCTGTTGAAAGGTTGCAGATAGGAATGGCTAGGTGCTGAAAAGTTGGCCCACCTCTCTGCTTTTTAACTATTCATAAAAATTCATACAGTATATATGGACGCGTTCGTCTTGTATCATGTCATCTATGTAGCATCGAACTGTCAAGTCATAGTGTCGATTGGGAACTCAAATTAAATTATTGGAGACAGGGCTTGTGCTCCTTCATATTTATGGTGCCTTTCCGTTCGATTTAGAATTTCGTAAAACGTAGGTTGGGCTTGTCTTGGCAGAAAAGAACTGGCCGTCTAAAACGATTGAGGCTCATCTACAGGCTTAAGGGCCCCCGGCTGGCCTTAATTTCTGGGCCTCACATTGGGCCCGGCCTAGCGTAATTTTTCCGCCTCAACTTGGGCTTGGCCTAACCCAAGCCTTGGGCCCTTAATCAGGATTGGGCCTCCTTGGAAAGCGGGCCTTAACTGGCGCCCTGTTCTACTAAAAAACGTCGGCATAAACAGTCCCAGTAACTTCAGCTAAGGCCGGCTCATATCATAATACCATCGGATCTGGAAACTTAGTACAAACCCCTTTGGAATTAATGGGCTCAGCCCAAAATTTGGGCCTTCACATGGGTTTGGAAGACCAATTCTTTGTGCCTACCTCTGGGCCCATACCATAATTTGGGCCTTAACGTGGGCCTGGAAGTGAAAGACAGGTTATCGGCCCATTGGGCCTAGATGTAATGACATACATTGGGCTTCGGGCCTAAATATTTGGGCCGTAACGGTCCATTGGGCTCAGCCCAAGCTGGGCTGATATGGCCCATTGGGCCTGGAAGCCCAATTCTTTTGGTCTAATAGCCTGATGGGCTCATCCCACATTGGGCCTGTAAGCCCAATTTTTTGGGCCTTAATATGGGCCCATTGAATTATACACGACTAAGGATCATCTGCAAGGCCTTAAAACAGGCCTGCCCAATTTCGGCCTTAAGCTGGGCTCCCGCCTCACGGAAGTCTTGGGCTCTTAACTTGGTTCTGGCCCAACTGACTTGAACCTAAAAATGGGCCTGGTCTGGCCCATTAGGCTGTGGTCCAACCGAACTATTTCGGGCCTTAACATGGGCAATATTGGGTTATGCCAACTATTTCGGGCCTTAACTCTTTGGGCCTTGCCCAGAATTTATGCCTTAACTTGGGCAAGACCTATTGTTTGGGCCTTCGCGGCCCATTGATCCCAACCCAATTTTTGGACTCTGAAGTTATGGCCCTTTCAGTCCACTTCTTTGGGCCTTCTCTTCTCGTTGGCCCCATTCTAAATTGGGCCTGGAGGCCCTCTCTTTCGGGATTAGGGGCTTTAAACTTGCGCTTTCTCGACCAATTGGGCCTGAGCTGGTCCTGGAAAACAACTCTTGTAATTGGCCTTAACTTAGACTTTCTCAGCCCATTGCACCACAATCTTCACCGTCTAAGCCCGACACTGGGGCCTTTCCTTCCCTACTATTCGGGCAGAAATTTCAGGAAGCTCAACCTTCCGTTTTCTTGGGCCTTAAGACTAGCTTAAAATCTGATGATCTTGGGCTGGGTGATCCACGCCCAACCTTAGACGTTTCACAGACAAGAACCTTTTAAATGGCCACGGTCCATGGCCTCGCCCCCCATCTCGGTACAAAGTTGAGACCCAACCGAACAGATCCGACAAGTTCGTCGCTGTCGCAAAAAACTGGTCTGGGCCTAAAATTTGGTTCGGGTTCAGCCAGGCCCAGGCACACAACGCTTTTTGAATGACAATTTGTACTTTACCACTTCTCAACTTGAGGCAAAATTTGGAATGACAGAGGGATACGTGCTCCCCAATTATTACATAACCATGCAGAAGAAAGACTCCCCGTTTATTCTACCAAAATTAATGAATAAATAAAAAGGGCCTAAATACATTGAGGCAATAATTATTACAACATAACCATGGGGAAATTAATAACTAGAGCGGGACGGAGAAATGGAGGTAACACGCTGACATTTTCTAAACAGCACGAGCGACGGCCGCATGTATAGCATCCGCAAGATGAGGGACTGTCTTAGAGCTCAGTCCAGCCATGCTAATTCTCCTGCATAAAAAGAAGCGGTGGCGGCGTGTCATAAGCATCGCAATTGCACAATTGATCAAATATACAAATGAAGTTGCAAACAAAGGACAAACATTTGACAAATTTTTTGGAGGCGGGTCGATGTGGCGACTAGAAAAGCTTATATATGCTCAGTACAAGTGAGAGTTCTCAACTATTGCAACATGATTTAATAACTAAAATTGCCAATATTCATTCTATTCCACCTGCGATTCTACAACATGTGCTAAATGAAAGAAAAAATGATCTCTGAAGGAGGAAAGGAGATTCCCAAGATAATTATAATATTAAATCGAGTCAATATGAGCCAAATAACCGCATGATGTTAGTGGCACAAAAGGAGAAGAATTTATTACCCATCAGAAGTCATGTAGATATGATACTCCTTTGTCATGAAAGCAACTTGCTGCGAGTTCAACCCCGTGAAAGTGAACATTCCAATCTGCTTGATAATGTGGCTCCAATCACCAGGTGTGCCTGACCGAAACATGTATTAATCGACACAGCATGGTAAAAGTCAAATGAGTAGCTACCTAAACGATATGCACTATGCACGCATGACCAAACAGAATGAAGGCAAAGATGCTGCTACAGTAGAGATTTATCCAACTGATAACTATACATGAGCTGTAAGCTTTTCGCGTATTGTAGATTAAGTGCAATAAGCGTAGGTAACCAATTGGGGTAAGCCTTGCACTCAGCAGGCTGTGACATGTTTATTTGTGCAATCGAAGAAAAATGTCCCTAAGCCGCTGGCCTGAAGATGAGAAACAAACAAAGGGAGAGCATGGATAATATTCTTAGAAAAACAGGGTTCTTACCTCTCGCACGCAAGGCATCAAAAAGCTGATGGCGCATACTGATAATACGATCAGCCATTGCTTTCAATTCTATAGTCCATTCATTGTACATCTCCCTGCAGGAGAAGAATTGAAGATCAAACTAAGTAATTGCTTAAATAGCAGCTTAAGCGTGAATTCATCAAGCAACGGGCATAGGCCATGGATATAGGGAAAAAAAGAAAAGAAGAAACAACATCAAGCTGCAAAAGTTTTTTATCTGACCTGTCTCTGAGGATGGCAGCCACAATAGATGCTCCATGAATTGGTGGGTTTGAATACATAGGCCTTATCACGAGCTTTAGCTGACTCTCTACCCTACCGGCCACATCAGCCGTCCTGCAGACCTGGCGAAATTCAATTGTCACAAATATAACTTCAAGAGGAAAAAACATTTTCCTCAAAGTGTGATGCAGCAAAAGACCAGAGACTAGTTCTTCAATCATATTTGCACATAATACTTGTGAAAGGAAGTATGATGGGAGGGCCTGATCCACCAACTAAATTAAATGTTGGCAAACAGGGCCATACTAGTGACCAAAAGGAAATCATTGTTTCCCATTTTAAATTTGACTAATTCACATTAATTCATATTCTAGAAAAGTCCAAAAAATTTCATGACTGGCTTAGATGAACAAAGTCCTTGAATCCAAAAGTCGAGAATCATAAGAAAGACCCTATCAAAAGAAGAGGAACGGGCAGTAATCAATAGTAGTAGCATGGATTGAGTCTTACAATGCTCAGGGCTCCAACACGCTCACCATAGAGCCCCATATTCTTTGCATAACTTTGCGCTACAAGGCATTCACCACCATCAGCCACAAATGAACGAATAGACTGAGCATCTGCATCCAGATTTCCACTCGCAAAACCCTGGACCAAACAAAATGGGTATGACGAAGATTAACTCATCAGTCATCTGCAGCTAATTCAATCCCAGTAAATGGAGCTTCTGTGTAATTCCTGTATCCACTATGCTTCAAGAAGATACCTGATAAGCACTATCAAAGAAAGGTAGCTGTCTTCTCGATCGTATCAACTGCCTGATCTGCTCCCACTGCTGAATAGTCGGATCAACACCAGTTGGATTGTGAGCACATGCATGAAGAAGGACAACAGCTCCCAATGGAGCTGAACCAAGGTCTTCTAGCAGCCCTATGTTTCAGAGACAACATTATTGCATTCATTTAAATTGTCAAATTTGCACGGCATCATCAACAATCATGCATCATTCTTTACAAAGGGGGGAAAGTGTGCAACTAAATGTGGGATCATTGGCACTGTTTGGATCTGAGAAATATAAGCTGAGATAGAAAATCATGAGTCACTGCTCCTTACCTTGGAAGTCCAGTCCACGAGTGGCAGGATCATAATAACGATAGTATTTCACAGATAACCCAGCCAGAGTGAAAACTTTCGGGTGGTTCCCCCAGGTTGGTTTGGGTATGTATATTGTGTGCTGCACCACATGGTAGAGATATTTGCCATTAGTTTTATTATACAACCATCCACTTAGACCTGCAAAGACAAGGAAATCATCTCATGTAAAACATGCATTTTACCTGATGATAATGCCTTGCCAAAAATTCACCCCCAACTCTTAGTGAGCCAGTGCCTGACAGGCATTGCACTGTTGTGACCCTGTTCTCGAGAATAGCAGGGCTATTCCCAGGGAAATCAAGGAAAAAAAAAAAGTCAAACACAAAATGCCACCAATAAAATGTTGTGCATAAGAAGATTAATCGCAGGTATTATTTCACGGGCAATCATTTATTACATAAATTTTCTACCTGTCAGCACCAAAAATAAGCTTGGCACTCAATTTGTTAAATTCTACCAATCCAACAATTGGAAGATATTCCTTAACACGTGCCCTGAAACCAGACAAGACAAGTTAGTAAATTGTATTTAAAGTTACCATCCATCATATCATCACAAACAAACCTGTCATTTATAAGCTGCTGTTCAGCCTGTCTCACAACATTCAGAACAAGAGGTTTTCCTTCCTGTAGGCATATAGAGCCAAACAAGAAAACGATCCAAAGATTAATGGTTTTTCAGGCCAGAAGGATTAATGAATGCATACTATCTGTGATTGTTTGTTTATAATGCATAGCACAGTAGATACTCACATATTGCTATGAAAATCATAAAGGAAAATACAGTCAGTGAGTACACAAGAATCTGTCTCTACCACTAGGTATGAGCAGCGGGCACACGGCCCAGTGGTAAGAGAATTAATTGGGGTGGGGACGTTTAGTTTCAGGTGTGAGGTTCGACCCTCACGCTCCGCAAAGAGGCAAGGTAAAAGTGAGAGAGAGAGAGAGAGAGAGGAGAGTTAGAGTAGTGCAGAAAAAAAGAATATCTTCTCAGAAGCATCATAAGTACAGTATACTACTGACTGAAACAGTGAAATCAAGTTTATTTAAAAAATTACCTCTGTACGATAAGCACCAACACCCAAATTCAACTTTACAGGACTTGGATCTTTGTTGAATGCAACAGTCACCTATTCATTATACATTAGAATGAAATCATCAGAGATGGAGAACACAAATTACAGCCTTTAAACAGCATTTGCACTGACACACGTTAGCTGAGTGAACAAGTTTTACATTAGTCATAATTCAGAAGAAATTAAGTGGAACACTCCATAAATCACATATGAAGCTCTTTCAGCTACCACCAAATAGAGAATTTCATCTTCACAACAGAACAGCCTTCAGCCAAATATAGGAAGTATAATCCTATTTGTCTCCTTCCCAAAAACTCAACTACCAAACAGAGCCGCTGTTGAACTCCACAGAATGACGATCACAGTAAGCGATGGCCATTTAGAAAGCAAAAGGATCCAACTCCAAGAGCAGCAGCAAAATTGCATCACTACAAATTCATCTCCCTCTGATCTTATGGTATCACAAGCACATCGAGGCAGCGTACCTTCACACAAACACGTGCAGACACCATACAGCATGACTACTTGAGATACATAGAGATAGATAATGATGCACTCCAACTATGACGATAGGATCAACAGTTGGAACCAGAAGACAAGGAGCTTTAAGGATGATCTAGCCAATACGCAACAACCATAGCCCCTTCAACGAGTAACGCGCTCTCTTCATCAGATAGCAAAATCGAAAAGACTGTTGGTTAACTGTCCAATTTCAACGCCACCTTCACCTTTTTTCCCCAGCTCAGCAACAAAAATTCGATAGCCATTTCCTTTTTCTCCGAGCAACGGAGCGAAGGAGACAAAGGCCATCCTCATTGCGAGCGCGATTGAGAGACATTCACACAGAAACATCCTAGGCCAATATTATTCCTAAACTTAGATAACGACGAACAGGAGTTCCACGACAAGTTCCTGAAATCGCATACGGCGACTGGACAACACGTACAGATCCGAGCCACTTCAGCTAGCCAGGATACATCATCGTCTCCGAAGAAGAAGAAGAAGAGCGAGAAATCAAAACGGATCGCGATCGATCCTCCGTCCCCATCTTCTTCGTCGCTTTTCCACCGAGCAAAACCTAAAACGCCGCTAAACTTACACGGCCTAACGAACATCCTCCCTAGGCTCTGCGCACGGCAGAGATCACCACAGCGACGCTACCGGAAACAGCCGGCAAAGAAACGAAAGAAAAATTCGGAGAGAGAGAGAGAGAGTTACGCCGAGAATAGGATCTTCAGGAGCGCGAGCGACGTGGCTGAAGACGGAGTCGCCGCGGGCGAAGGAGGACGAGGAAGCGAGGGAGCGAGAGACGCCGCCGCCGACGCCGCCGGCGGAGGGGGAGCTCAGGTGGCGAGCGAGCGCGCTCAGCCTGCGATCGCTCGGAGAAGAAGAGGAGGAGTCGCGCGGGTTCATCTTCGGGAATCCGATCGGCGGTGGTGCAGCGGCGGCGGTGCGGCGGCGGCGTGCGCGATCTCGGGGCGGTTGAATGGGAGAGGAGGAAGGAGGAAGGAGGAAGGAGGAGGCTTGCGTGTTTAAAAGGGAGTTACGCGGCGAGCGAGCGAGCGATGGAGGAGGCAGCCCGGGGAGATTTTCGTCATTTAGGCATTTCCTTATGCGGCGGGTCGCGGGTGGGACCCACCTCGAGCACGCATCCTATTCTATTCCGTTAAGATTAGATAAGAGCTTACTGCCACTTCGTCAGAAATAATTCAAATCCCGATAAGATTTGGTATTTCATTCCCACGCTGTATTATGAGGTAATTAATCCGTTCGCTGGGTTTCCGGCTGGATCTTTCTTTCCTTTGCACAACTTCAAGATGAAATTTTATAGAAAGACTAACAAATTCTAATTGGATGGAGAGATAAAATAGGTACAGAAAATGAATAAAGTGAAAAATACTCTCCCAAAAAAGAAAAGTTTACTTTTATCATTTATGAAGAATGAATGAACAAAAAATATATTTAATGTCCATGAAATTTTTTAATCATAAATTATCGTTGATAATAAATATATTTTTATTGACAATTTATTTCAAAAATATAAATAATTTTTTAGAAATTTTTTCATATTATTTATCTTTTGCTAAACAAATAAATTTTTCCGATCACGGTATAAATTTTGTCATTTACTTTCAATAGAATAATTGGATCAAAATATCAAATTTCTCTTTTGTCATTACACGAATTCTTCCTAGAAAGCAAACGATTGAATGGACATTCTATTATTCTTTTAACAATCTAAAATAATTGAAATTTGAAAGTTATGGATTATGTCAATTGAAATAATTAATTAATAAAAAAATTATTTTCATCACTGATAATGATTTGTACTTAAATATTTTTGTAAATGATAAATATATTTTTCGTCCATTTAAACAATATAAACAAGTATTCTTAAGTAAATAATTTTTAAACTATTCATTTTGCAAAATAAACGTACTCCAAAAAGAAATGGGAAGATTAGCAATAAATATGGAAATTACGGATTAAGAATGGATAAGATAGGATCAACTCATCCAAGAGATAAACTTCAATAAATGCTAAACTCGGCACAAAAATCAAGATGAAATATCGCTCTCGCCCTTGGGCATTGGCCGTTTTTGGGACGACAACGATCTCATCCGGACATGAATTTCGACGATGCGACCGTTGTGTAATTCCCCTGTTCAGCCTAAACTGAAGTTTCTTATAGCGCCCGTAAGATCAGAAGAGGCAAAATCCCAGGACTCTCATTTTCCTCGTACTGATTCCTGTGCTCAAACTAAGGATGTCTCCAAAGAACTAGGGACCTCTCCCCACTGTAGTTCCACCGTATAGGGCGGCTCCCGCCACCGCCGATGACGCGAAGGATCAGGACAACGTATTGCATTGCCGAGCCGATAAGCCTGTGGCTTATGAGAACCCCATTTTCTTCGATTGCGAAACCCGGTTGAGAATGAGAGCTCCGGTAGCCTCTATTTTGTGGCGTAATCGCAGCGGGACCGATTTCCAAACGTTCTACTCATCTGGGTTGAATGCACAGATCTTCCACGACCTCTAGTACTGCTCCTGAACCTGTGCTGTGGAGGATGAGCTTGCTGCAGATTGATCAGTTCATCTAAGGAAGAAAGAATCAATTGTCATTCATTGATGTCCGGTTAAGTCTGGTCATGATTGCGCGCTTGAGACGTGATGCATAGCTCTGGAGCAGGTTTCTACTTTGCAATTCTCCGCATCTTGTGCAAGTTTGTGAATTCTCGATGAGTGCCGGTGCGCTGGGCCAGACCAGAAAGGATTGTCTCAAATTACTGACGTCCGGTGTCTGATCAGTCGTCGGTCCCGTACCAACAGCCCAGAGGATTACCGCAAACACGATGACGATGATCTGCAAGACATCGAGAGTGAAGGAGTGAGTTCTAGCGCCAAATGCTCTCTCACTTTCAGATGCGCTAGAGTTACAGATGGTAGGTGGAACGCAGTGCCGAGAAACAATCGGCAAACTCGGAAGTGTAAGCCACATTTTTTGACAGTTTGCTCACAAAGATTCTAAATTCATACAGAATGCCAAGAAAGAAAGTTCTTCAAGTGACCAAAATAAAGAGGACCGATATCATAGAAAATAGCAAAAGAATCAGATTTCATCAGGAAACTTCGTCCAAGAGGAATTGAGAGCACAATGAAGGAGATGGAAACTCCATTTTTTAGTAAGATTTTCTATGCAATACAGCATGGACTCGGCGTACTTGGTCAAGCATGTGATCAATCACTATCTTATCCTTACCTTGTCATACATGAAAGAACAGGAAAAAAAGGGGTTTTTCTGGTAGCGACCTGCTGTTCTTCAGATCATAAAAGTTAAAAGAAATGATCTCAATGCAGTAAAGATCAGATTAGAGATGATTTTCTGTTTCTGTTTGATATTGTTAAAGATTCATTCTTTTTACATTAGCGGTAGATGTTTTCTTTCGAAAATCAGAAACGATGCAAGAGTTTTACAGTCTTTTTATTCGGAGAAGAATCAGTTACCTGTAGCAACAAAATCAGGATTACAATCAGGCGACACATTTTCAAGTGGAAGACCACGAAAACCTTGAACTGCTCATTGTGCTCATCAATATACTCCGAAATTAGCTGTGTATAAAGCCAAAGAAAAAGAAGAGGAGTTAAAAAGGAGCAGGGCCCATCGATCGAAAGCGAAACTAGAATCAGCTTTCAGTGAGATGCGGAAGCTCATGGTTGCGACTCCATGATGAAAGTACAGGAACTAGAATTGAAAAACAGCTTCGAGATACTTCTAGACTTTCACTTTACAAATTCGCCAAACTTTATGAACTCAAGCATCAAGGATGTGAAGAACGGACGGACAGTTTCTGGGCATTTCATCAAGAATTTATTTTCATGTAGCGCATCCAACTAGTCATTTGACATGTGAATTGCGAGAGCGGATTGAGGATATCTTACATTCTAGTAAAAGTGAAACTAGCCTCATGGATCATGAAAAATACAATCTGTACTCAACCAAGAATGTCACATAATTAACAGTTATTTCTGCCACAAATGTTTAAGTTTTTCCATTCCGTCGAACATTCCTCTTGATTTTAGCATCCACCAAGTCCAAAACCATAACATGTCCAATGAGATTTCCCCCATCTCAGAGATAAGGCAAGAGAAATGCTATTGACAAGGTACTACTAATCGAGCTAGACTTTGAGAAGTTTTGAGAGAGCATACCTTTGCCCAATCCATCTTGAAGAATATCAAGACCAGAACTGTCGCTTCAAGAAAAAGAAGGGATAACAAAGTGATAATGTACTGATAAATCGGTTGAGGATTACCGTGAGTGAACTACAGAAAAGATCAAATACACAGGACACTTGACAGAAGCTCGGGTTCTCTCAAAGGCCAATAAGAATAACGAGAATAACCAAACTTGACAGAAGTGTTAGAACTTCAATGAAAGTTACTCCGTGAAGGAGACAGTAAAAAGTTCAGAAGGATACTATGCACAAAGAAGAATTGCCAATACAATTAGCAACCACATGGCCGAAGAGCGTGCTGAAGCAGACAGCGATACCGATGCCTAAACATGTGAATATAAACCTGTTAAAAGGAAGAACCATCCTCATTGTACAATTCAATAGCATTGAACAAAAGAACGTTATACAAGAATGAAGCAATGTTCATATTTCTCAGAGTAAGCATTACGTTATAAAGAAAATGAACTTGATTGATGAGAGCTGAGATATCTTTTCGTGATAAAATTTCATTCTAGTGCTTCAACCAATGCCGTAAGTTTCAGGTAAAATGAGGACTGCTCTCCAATTTGGTGTTAGGAGCTTTAAAAAAACATGCTAAAAGATTATATGCCGAACTAAGATATAATCTAGCATATTGCCTCATTCATGCCTAAAGAATATGGTATTAGCAGCCACCGCGACAACGATACAGAAGGAAAGGGAACAAAACTCATAGCCCAAGTCTAACATATCATGGTTACAGAAGAAAATTTAACCGGCTATCAAGACGAGAAAACATCGAATTTCATTGAATTTTCTAGAAACTGGAAAGAAGGAACCGAACTAGCTTGATACACTGACTGACATTTGACGATGACAAACCATCATAAACAATCGATGGGCTTCTTCATTGAAGAGAAGAAGCAAACACGAAATGGAAGAATCCGCAAGCAATGCTGTACGGTAAGCTCTGTAGCAAATCTGGGTAATTTCCGCATCAGCATTCGGAAAGAAACGCATCAAGAAGTATTTTGTTTTCTTTTCTTTTCCGCTATCTCGAGTGCTTACCATGGCAGAGGCAGGTTGGCGACAGAGGGAAGCAGAGCAACGCCATCGTCCCACATCTTCTGGAGCCAGAGGGAGTATATGATCATGCCGACCCCACAGATGTTCACGATCACATTCATCGCTCTCATCGAGCCGCGAACCCAGCACCTGGCGCACCTCGCCATAAGGCCCTCCGCGAAGATGCGAAGAAAGAGAAGAGAGAGAGAGAGAGAGAGAGAGACCAGCCTCTGCTTCCTATCTCTCTTGAGCTCTCGCCAAGATTTATCGAGCACTCTGTAGCCACGCGAGGCAGGGAGTGAACAGGGGAGGAGCGAGGAGAGGGGACCAAGAAAGTCAAGATGGGAATCAGCGGGTGGTGGGTGGAGAGGGGGAATGTTGGGGAGGGTGGTAAGTGAGCAGGTGGGGGAACAGGCATGCGCTACTCACTTGGGTCAGCTGGTGAAGTTCTTTTCTGTTCACTCTTCTTCCTTCTTCCTTCTTCCTTCCTCTGTTAATTTATTGTTTCTTTTCCACGCTGGGAGAGACAGAGCTCAGCAGTCAGCAACGCACGGGTGGGGAACCCTTTTGGCCACGAAAACGGAAAGATCGTCATCGCGGTTCGCACAGCAAGTACGAGGGATTTCCCTACGAGGAAGATGCTCCGCTTTGGCCCGCCCGCGCGCCCGCTGCTTCAAGAAACCCGTCGGCGCATCGTACAAGGCGATGCCATCAGACGGAGAATCACGTGGGCAGCGAGAGAGACAGGGACGCACCCGCTCACCTAACGATCAGAACGACCACAGTAGGTCGCGGGTCCCGATCATGAAGGACGACGACTTCTTCTTTTCAACCTGGGAGGATTCTTTTATCGTCCCCGTTTTTAGCGTTTGTTTATTCGTATGGCGAGAAGGAATTGGAGTGATCTCTCGCGTTTTGGCCATGAAAGATGCTTTGGTGTTCTAATCTATTGGCATCACGCAGCTTTCCGCCTACCATTATCTTACAGAGGAGGGGGGGTCCATAGAGTTGAATGTCCGTGCATCCCACCACTCTTTGTTTCCGGACAAGATTACGTGATTAGGATTCTTCGATAATTTATAATCCTATGACTTAAAAAAAGTTTCCTACTAACGAAATTTGCGTTAATATAAAAAAGTGTACACCAATAACAATAATAATGAAGTATCTTCACATTTCATTTTCATATTAACCTAACATCTCGAATTTTGAAAATTTATAATTGACCGTTTAATCATATCTATATGAATTTGTTATTTTCCTTCTTCCAACATCACCCCTCCCCCCACTCCCCTCAACAATTTCAAATCCACCCACGATGAAATCACTTGTCCAAAACCTTAACCCATCCGCCCACCCGCCCCTCTGCCCCTCTCCTCCTCAGTGCCAATGATGCTTGCCATGTCGTTGCCAATTGCCACCCCAATTGAGCTGCGACCCATCGACAAGGCAGGCCTCTGGTCCCAGATTTGGCCAATCTCTGCAGCCATTGAGCCGGATCTGTCGCAAATGAGTGGCAAACAATTTTAGGTCTAGATGAGTTTCAAGGATAGATTACTCTTTTCAGATTCTAGATGAGTTTCAACAGATTAGTCTTTTCAATTTGAAGATTTCATTTGGAGATACAAATTATAAACTTTCAAAACTCAGAATAAGTAGACATGAGAATGAAAAGAACAGATGATTTTTCAAATTTCTCCCCAATTTACCCATTATTATCCATATATCTTTTGGTACTATACATAGACATCGAAATTTTTAGCTTCAAAACAATCTACTTTTACCCAATGCTTTGGATGATGGAATACAGAAAGACAAATCATCTATATAGCACCGACACGCGACACGACACGAGTGTCGCGCATGATCTGACGTATCGATACGTCATTTCTAACCAAAAATGAGAATTAGATATGTTGCGACGCGTTGTATATTAAATAAATATTTTTATTTTTAATTAATTTGATTCAAATTCATAAATAAATAATTAATTGAAAAAAAGAGTCTATAATAAATACACTAATAATATTAATAAATCAAGTCATTAAAAAATCGAAAAATATATTTATAATTAATGCGAAACATGTTTTTACCTTTAACAAAAGTTATTGATGAAACTAATAATTAATATAAAAATTAGAATCAATTAATTTAAATAAATCCATAATTTTCTATAATAATCAAAATTTATCATTATTCAAAATTCAATACTTTTATTTTTTGAAATTATTTGTTAATCTTATTTATTTGATTTTCCCATTAAAAAAACAAATCCCCAAAATCCACCCCTTTTATCCTCCGTCCATTTCCCTTCACCCCAAATTTATTTACATTTTTTCCTCCCCCACCAATGACAGACAGGCTGTCAACCACTTCCCCTCCCCAAAATTCAAAGTCACGCCACTTCCTTCGTTCATTTCCCTCCATCGTCCCCCTTTTTTATTACTTTTTATTCCCTCATTAAAACCCTAGCAAACTTTTCCTCCTCCTTCTCGCCGCTCGCCGCACGACCCCCTTCCTCTCGATCTTTCTCCTCCTCCTCCTCGCCGCACTACCACCTTCCTCTCCGCACGTCCCCCTTCCTCTCCTCTTCCTCTTGATCCTTCTCCTCCTCCTCCTCGTCGCCGATCCATCGCAACAGTGGCGGCTGCTCTCTCTCGCCGTCTCTCGCCGTCGCGGTGGTCCGTTGCGTGGCTTCGTCTCGCCGGCGGGAGTTTGTTTTCTCTCTCTTCTTTCTCTCTGTTCGGCTCTTTCTCTAGCCGTCTCTCGCCGTCGCTCGCGGCCTCTGCTCCCTCGCCCTCCCTGGCCTCCACCCTCCGTCAGTCTTCCGGACACGCGTGTCGACGCGTGTCGAGAAATGTTGACCGCGTGTTGAAAAGTTGGACACGCGTGTCCGACCGTGTTCGACACGCTCCGACACGTGTCGGACATGACACGTAAGCACCGAAAATTAGCAATTCATCACCGTTTGTACCTTGGACTTTCCTACATAAATGAATGCGATATGATGTACTACCCCAACACGTGTTAAACAGATCCTAGAGCGCCACGTAAATGTAAAGAAATAAAAAAGGTAATTCACGTGCCTACGCCGACGGAACGTCCAAGAAGTAATTCACAATTATTGCAAAGATGGCCGTCGTCGGATGTAACTCCGGTGAACATCAACAGCCACATATCGAGCGGAAGAGAATCATCACAATCTTGTCGAAAGTGAAACTTCTTATTTTTTTAAAGAAAAAATCGTTATCTAGGTTTTTTAATACTCTTTTCGCAGTTTTATCGTTATTGGTAGTGTTGGGTCTCATTTTGGCGGAACAACTAGTCCAAACTACAATTATTCGATGCGTTCGATGGGTCTCGTCGAATCCTCGACCAGACGAAAAGATCAAGCAACGAAGAGACGTAAAGGTGAGGCCAGTACAATTGAACCAGCCGTCGTTCAATGATCTTTTTAGCTCCCAGGTCGAATGATCGCCAGCCAAAAGGAGGCAAACAAAAGCAGCGGAACGACGGAAGGGGAATCGATCTTTCCGTCGCTACAGGAACCTGCTGCAGCTATAATTTCTTTGAAAAGTAAAGCCGAATATACTACAATCATCACTTCATATAAATGAATTTACAAGAAGGTGGTAGACATTCTCGTTTAGTATGCAATTCTAGCGCTCTTACTCGGACGTTCAATATTTACTTTATTTCCTCCGTCAGTGAGTCACCCATTCATAACCGCCATCGCTGTCGTCGCATAGCATGTCTTATAACCCAAATCGGAGAACAATCAAACGACCAGCTCATCGTTTTAAACCAAATGGGCTTTGGCTTGAGATGAACTGCTCAAACACGACCAACAAAGGATGCTTAGCATGTCTGTCGTCGCTTTCACAACCCAAAAGAGGACAAATGACAAAAAACACAACGACACAGGATCAGCCAACCCTATCTACATCCAATCCTATTCACATATTCATGTTCCTTCCACACGGATGAACCACAATCACACACGAAGGGCCCTTGCCCTATCCGTTGAACATGCAATAATACTCCCACCTGTGCATTACAATGTCAGTGAACCATAACCCATAATGTAAATGCCGTGTAGTTGGCTCCTGCGTTTAGCTACCCATTCTAAGTTTCTGATGTAACAGCAGATAAAAAGGATAACAACTAGCTTGGTCCGCTGTACTGGTAGGAAGCTCATTGATTAATGCCAAAAAGATACATTTCGAAAAAATAATTCTAAAACCCGGTGGGCACACCGACTAAGTGAGGTCTCCATACTTATCATGTCTTTTAGCACACGGAGACCCAATGCAGTCAAACTAGAAACTACAGAAAAAGGCCGATCGTAGTGCCAAAAAAATGCCGACCTTCGGAGAAAGACAGCCGGCAGAGGGGACAGACAAATCAGGAAGACAGTGCGGTTATTCCAGCTTAACTCTGTCCATGTCGTTCATCATGCTTTCAAGCTGTCAGAGAAACAACATATAATCGTGAAATACTGTCCACCTACACAGCTAATAATTGTCATGAAGACAAGGTTGGTTACACATACCTTGACAATCTGGCGCAAGAAATAATCTCCATATCTCTTTGCTGGTTTGGATTCAACGACATGAATCATGTCCTGCATTAACATGACATATGAGCCCCCAGTCCATAGAAAAGAAATCGTTGACAGCAAATATCAACCCAAGAAGAGTTTCCCAAGGTATAAATGTGGTTAGTTTTTGCCCTATCATCTGCAACCTCAATGCAATAGAACCTACAATTGATTGTGACACTTCCGACATAAGGCTTGTACTCATATATATTCACAGATATGAGTAGACATTAGTATCTGCTGATTTGGCAAATGCATCCAAAAACTGAAATGTTTTGGATGTTAACTCCAGTGTCACTCTTAATAAGGATAATTTTGCATCACATTGCTAGCCTAAGCAATCTTAACAGTTTCTACAATTAAGCAGAAAGGAATAGCATGTTGTTCCAAAAAATAAATGTCTTGCAGGTAGAATTGAACAAAAAGCCTGTGTGCCGATCAGGAGGAGAACATGACAGCAGAAAGCTGACAGGCTTACATCATCTACGAAGAAATCGATATCGGCATTTGAGATGACCTTTCCATCTGTATCAATAGCATGTGTCTTGTGCTTATATGTGATCAATATAGTTCTGCAGCAGACAAATGCAACGCATAAATAAGCAGTGACACCTATATAGGACAGAGCAAAAACAAGATTTCTCTTACTCCTTACCGCAGAGTGGGTTCATCGACTTCCATATAATTTGCAAGCTTCGCAAGTGAGATTGTTGAATACACTTTCAAGAAAGTCCTAACACCTGATAGTAGTTGCTGCTGCTTCACTTCATAAAGGAACAGCTTCAACTGAAGCCTATAGGCATCCTGCAATAATTGATGAGTGGTGCATCAGGCATATAGCAAGTTACCAGTCATGTTGAAAAAATAGACAAGATTGCACAAAATGCTGCTTTCAAGACAAATACGCACAAAAAAGACAATCAGTATTTCCTAGCATAGGATTATCGGCATTATGACCAAAGGTAAACATATACAAATGCACATGCAGCCTTGCGCAATGCGCACTGGATAGGAGAATAGACATTCTAATGCCATCATTTGGACAGACAGGAATCCATTTCAACCAGCTGAATACCAACACCTCATATCAAGGTACATTTGAGCGCTACCAAAGGAAATGAAATGACAATTGACCTATCCATGCAATCCAGCCTCATATAAATTTTGTCAATGCCATAGACAGCCAAACAGATATCAGCCAATTAACTCTCAGCAAGATTAAATGCACTAAAAGCATAATGGAAAGCTCCAAATAACCACTAAATACCGCTTCTCATGAGATAAAGTTAAATGATACGTACCTGATTGTAGTTGACAAGAGGCTCCTCAAAACTTGGAGCTGAGGGTGTGATGAACTTAGGACAGGCATATGAGAAAAGCTCATCATAGATGACGAAAGCCTCATCATCATATCTCTGCATTCTGAGCATTTTTTCACCATATTTCTCTCGCAACTGAGAGTTCACAGTCTCGTCAACAAGCTTCACTTGGGGACAAAGTGAAAGACAAAGAGCCAACAAGGCATACATCTGCTCATTCTTCTTGAGTATCTGCTCATACTGTGGGGACTTCTGATGGTATTGCTTTGTCTTATAGATGTATAAAGGATTTTATTGAACTCTCGAATTGCATCAACATACCTATTAAAAATTGTGTAAATAGTTGGCTCAAAACAGAGAGACAGTAAAGCTACCAAACAAAATCAAAGATCACAAGAGAAATTTACCTCCGCAGCATAAGATTGGCAAACCCATAGTGATAAATAGTGGCAATGTGGCTTCCAATGACACTAGTATAAACGCCTTGCTGACTAATGTCAATTGGGAGTAAACACTTCAAGCCAGTCTGATAATCACCTAAGAGACAGTGAACTCGCAGCAATCCCACCATGCTGAAGTAACCAAGCACCTTCAGCACATTGCTCCCACCACCGTAATCATAACCATCAGTGGCAGTGAATTGTTCAAGGCCTTCCTTTTCCTGATCCAAGATCTGAATGATCATAGACTTCTCCACAAGTGCTTCCAAAAAATTGAGCACACCATACACATTCCAAGCCTGCAACAGAGTACTATATTACCGACATATGTAATAAACAGGCAACAACAGCATTTAATAAATCTGCAGAAACAAAGGCATACTATGAGAACATGAGCTTGCATTTGAGTGTACGCCTATCAATCGACTTAAGGAGAAACTATCCATTGGTAGAATTAAACTTGAGAATACGCTTCATGGAAGTGGAACCCAGTTTTCACAGTTGACAACAGAATACAAGCATTTATGAACCCAGCCCTGGTCTTTAGAACCAGTCAGGGAAGCAGTTCACAGGTCAACCACTTCAACTGGTTAAGTTGCCAGATCATTAGATGCTGAATTCATCTACTTGTTCATATATTAAAAGCAAAACATGGTGGCGTATGCTGCACTTGTTGTCTAGTTCAGCAGGTTAAAGACACACTTGCCATAATTGAGAGGTGCAGGTCTTTTGAGTCGCATCTATCAAGCCAGTCACTTGTTTCTAAGACCACAAAAGAGCTTGAAATTAAGTCTGGTAAAAAATAGAAACAGATAGATTGTAGCTTAGCAGTTGGGGCTCCACAATAAAGTGGAAAGCATCCAATCCCGTCTTTTGAAAGCTGCTACTATTCTTTTTTAAGAGCAAGTCTATATGAACCAATCCAATTGGGCTTCTCCCAGTTGAACTGCCAGTTTGACCAAGTAAACTGCATTTGACTGGTTATTGATCTAAACAATCTATTTGAAAAAATGAACCGGACCATGGAATTCTTCCCAGTTTAGCAACTGATGTAGACTAGTGTCAGAAAAACTGCAGAAAAATGCAAATTAGGAAAGTCCTGAGAGTCATAATGTTTCCCAATTACAATTACCTGATCATACTGCCTCAATAATGCAATCTCCTGCTCAGTCTTGTTCTTCATCTTCGCCCTATACTGGCAGAAGCTCTGAAACTGGTAAACAAACTCATCCACCATGTCCCACAACCACTGGTTTGGCAATTGCATATTCACCACTCCATGCAAGACTACCTGATATGTGACACCAAAAGAAAAAATCCCGAAACTATCATTCCTCTGGTTCAGCTTCATGACAATAAAGATACCCAAACCGATAGATACGCATCCACCAATCACCAGTCTTTTGCACATCAAAGACCACAAAATTTTTTACTAGGACAAGAAATCTACTTTCAAGGGCATGCATACAGTAATCCGGTGCCCATCATGAACACAAAACCTATGCCTTCCAAATAAGAGCAGAATGTATCCTCCCAAAAACCCATAATCCGTGCCCATTCATACAGCAAAATCCCACCAATAAGGTCCTCCAAACTACCATTCGTAAGACCAGTGCTGCAATATTCCCAAAAGATGAAAATGTTGGCGCAATTGATAATGCCACTCAACTTAACTTGTTAAGGTAATGCAATACGTTACATATATATATACACAAACGCACCAATACATCGTCACTTTTGAAGCAATAGACTGCGCAATCGATTTAACATCTCTAGCCACAGAAACAATTACTCCGAAGCCCCTCGTACCTGGAAGAGACTGCAATAGTTATCCCACGAATCGATCCGCTGCTTCAGCGTGGGCGAGAGCCTGGCGTACAGGTGCCGGTACCACATCTCGCGGTAGAGCAGGCAGAAGACGTGATCGTTGTCGACGTAGTGCGCGACGGCCTCGACGGACGGCCAGGGCGTGTCCTTGAAGAGCCGGTCGGACAGGGTCTGGAACGAGGTCTCGTACATCTGGTGGATCTCGTACACGTTCTTCTCGCGGATGTGGCGGTAGAGGTGGACGACGAAGGACTTGACGGAGTCGGGCACGAAGTTCGGTCGTACCCGGCGGCGTCCGCCTGCGACGGCGCCGCCGCCGCCTGGGGCTGCCGGTGACCGTCGTCGTAGCCGCCGGGGGCATCGTCGTACTCGTAGGAAGCGGCCATCGTCGTCGGCGAACTGACGACGAGACGAGCTTCAGCCGCTGCGAGCGCGAGAGAAACAGAGCCGAGGATGGATCTCGGAGAGAGGGAGAGAAAGAGGAAGGGTAGGGTTTCGGGAGGGATGGATCGGAGAAGGAGAAGAGAAGAAGGAGATGGAGATTGGGCTTGTTTCTTGGACCAAAAAGCCCATATTTTTTTTGGGTCAAAGGACCAAAAAGCCCAGCTTGAAAAGTGATAACAAAAATGGTACGGAACAAAAATACGATTCATGAGGAGAAAATCCGAAATACGACATCACATCGTACGCTAATCAACATACTTCTTCACTCGTGGATGTAAAATTTTTGCATATGGTGTTACGAGTATTGTTGATAAATGATTACGAGAACTTTTCATCTTGTTTCGTATCTTTATAAGCGATTTAAATTGTTTTTTCGATTTCTTACTTTTAGTGTATGTGAAATTTCTACTATTGTCTTATCTTAAATTTGTTAAATATGTAT
Organism: Eucalyptus grandis; assembly: GCF_016545825.1. Taxonomy (NCBI): domain Eukaryota; kingdom Viridiplantae; phylum Streptophyta; class Magnoliopsida; order Myrtales; family Myrtaceae; genus Eucalyptus; species Eucalyptus grandis. The sequence goes on from NC_052614.1 coordinate 53,741,052, forward strand.
TGGTATTTATATTTTGGTTGCACAACACCACATTGTCAATGGATATGTAATTTGAAATAGTAGATTTACCTTTTTAGAAAGTACAAAAAAATATAACAAAAAAATTATCGATTAATATCGGATTAACATTAGAACCAAATCTAACCTATTTGGGTTGATCCAATCCTTGGTCACAGGCTTAATAGGGTTGGTTCTCAATCCAAAAAATTGAGGATTAATACTGTACAGGTCGATTCTAAGGTTAGGGGTTGATCGATTCAATCCGGACCATGCTCACCTTTAATAAATACTATTGTCACAACATATCAACGCGATAAGCTTGCGCTTAAAACATCTTTCCGTGTAAAAAGCAACAATATAATTACGACATTAATATATGGAACTATTTAGTCGCGCTATTTCCAAACAGTAGAGTCATTGGCTATTTTATTCTTAAATTCTACTGTCATTGGCTATTTTGTTCTTAAATTTCCTCAATTTACTTTTGCAACTTCCACTCAACCTGTTGATGCGATATCACTTTAATTTTGCAATTTCCAAAGTTGAGCTCTTCTTGAGATTGGCAGGTGCATTCTTCCACATATAACAAATGAAATAATTATATAAATAATTTATAAACTTTTAATTTATTCAATATAATTTTTAAGTTTTATCATAATATACAATATTATTCCTCAACTTTTGATAAATAATCTATTTAATCCCTAAAATTTTATATCACTTGATTCAATCTAGTTTTGAATTATCTAATCTGGAGACAAATTAAATGTTCAACAAAAGTTTATAAACTACATTAAACAAATTAGAAGTTCAAAATCACATTGCACATTGAATTAAGTTAATAGATTATATTGAACAAATTAAAAAAAGTTCAAAAAACACATTGTATGTTGAGACAAAATTCAAATACTATTTATGTGATTTTCCCGTCACAAATCAAACCACGTGACACAAGGTCATAAACTACACAGCGTTTCATTTTCTGTCACTGAGAAAACTCAAAACGAATTGAGTGCAGAAGCCATCAGGGCAATGGTGCTTCCTTTACTGCTATACCATGTAAGTACACTGTTACAGAATGTGAGGGCAAAAAATCATTTATTATTCACAAGCTATGAGGATTGCCCGCGGAGTAGGTCATAGCCAGACGTCAGAGACGAGGCCTCAGTTGACCCAGCATTGCCAAAACTTATCTAATCTAAGATGGTGTCAGTTCATCAGTGCAGATTTGCTTTAAGCAAATCCGAATCCGATAATGCTCTGCAGCGGTCCAGGGTAAAATGCAAATGCTATCGAGTCTGAATCCAGGCACCTCTTCTTTCTGAAGTCACACTCTTTGCCCGCTGAAGTCAGTGAGACTTGGTTGAGGCACTTCCACGTAGCTTTCCGGCTCATCCTCCTCTTCGTCGGAGGACAAGAGGGATGATCCCATCCATGTTTTGAACCCTTCATTGACACGTCTTTCCACGTCGGGAGTGACTTCCAATGGATTAGCTTCGAGCATTTCGAGACCAAGGGTTCGACTACCGTATTCTCCTCCATCGATTATTAAAGCAGCTTTCCTTCTCAGGAAAAAGGCAGTCCCTCCGTACAAAACAACGAGCCCCCAAGTTGATATTTCATAGCACCAAAACAGGGGCACTGAACAGCTGCTGCCCAATGTGAGGAGGCTTGAACCCAGAAATATCGCCAGAAGGCCAAATATGATAGCAAAGACGACATTGAGAATAGAAAGACAGCGGACACCACCTGCATATATGAACTAAGAATGTTAAAAACAGTGCACAGTGAGGAACTTTTCTTCTCTTTTAGACTTCACACACCAGGCGGAATCCATTTAAGTTGATAAAGAAGTTTTCTGAAGTCCCAGATAACAAACAGAGAAAACTTGTAGCAACACAACCACCAAAAGCAACTGCAAATGGTTGTTGAGTTCTCAATTAGCAGGAGCGGGTGGAGCAAACCGTGTCCACAACATTGAAGAAACAGCACTTACCCCTTCTCGAAGCACAGTAGTTATTCTCGACCACTTTCAAGCACCCATGCCTTGTTGGAGCAGAGTAAGCGACGGTGAACCCTGCAGAATACTCAAAACCATGAGATACTGAAAAATGATCGTGTCTTATGCGTCTTGATGATCATATTCATACAATAATCAAGATAAAATTGAGACATCTAGCAAGAAGGCACAACATTGGAGATCCCAAAAATGGAGAGCAGACTTGCAACGCACTGATTGGCCATTGAATATATAATATATAACAACCCAAATGATACAAGGGCGGAGAAAGGATCAAACTATCAATCCATAACGTGTTAGTGTGATCATCGTTTCTTTGTCAAAGCCCCTGGGCCAACAGGGTGCATTAGCAGCGATAACCAACTAGAGAAACACTTCAGGTACACGGTCCACTCGATATCTCAAAAGGACCAAAGAAGGATCGGGCAAAACCACCATGTGCAAAGTTTCAACTTCAACTTGTTCTTTCCCATATTGCTGCACAGAATGCAAGGTAGTCCTACGAGAATTCCCAACAGCATTTTCCATTTTAGCCCATTTCTTCCGATGGCCATGGACGCTCATCCACGATTTTCACTTCCAACCTACCATTCCATTTCTTCCTCAATTATTTTCCGGTCGGCTCTCTACAGTAAAGCATGTTTCGAATACTGAAAGACCTTATCCTTCCAAAGACCTCTCATAAGACAACACATGGGTTGAACCTAAAATCAAGTCTTGGGACATAACTAGGCAACCACTCAATTCACACAGCTCATTTCTTCAGCTCTCCTTCTCTTCCTCACAACCGCCAACTTTCGCAATAACTTCAAGGATAAAACCCCAGCAAGAAAGAGCTCACTCAAGCTCACCTGCAACAAGGTACACGGCGGACACCGCGAAAATGATCGCCGACGGGACGAACACGACCATCCAATAATAATCCACCGTCTCCGCGTCCGTCAGGTAGAACGCGCCCGGGAGCGCGTCGGCGTCCCCGCCCTTCTCGTCGATCGACAGGGGCAGGACCCTCCGGTCGCTGCAGAACGGCCTCTTCAGGGTACCGTCCCCGGGGAACACTATCTTCAGGCTGACGATCGTGCACGCCAGGATCAGGCCGCAGACCGCCGAGGTCACGAGCACCAGGGCGGGCCGCTGGAGCTTCAGCCACGCCTTGTCCTCGTCGCGGAGGCTCTCGTACTCGCGCTTCGGCATGAACGCCTGGCGCAGCGCGTCGCCGATTATCGCCATTTGGGGAATCTGCAGGCCCGATCGGGCGAGTCGAATTCCGATTCGAAGCAGGAAGATCGCTCCAACGTTCGAGCTTTCGAGGATCGATGGTCGGTCGGAAATGGAGAACAGGAAGGAATTTTCCTCGGAGTGGGATTCGATCGGATGATTTGGGAAGATCGGTTGCTGGGTCGGATTGAATGGGGGAGGAAGCGAGCCCTAATTTTCGAATCGCGAATTTGGGGCCCATGGGGAGAGAGCTCTGGAACAGTGCCTCCATTTTTCTTCTCTCTTTTTCTTTTCCGGAATGATGACAAAAATAGCCAACTTTCATCTAATATTAACATGATTCATAAAATTTTAATTTATTTAATATGATTAATAAAATTTTAATTTATTCAATAATAAATAAATTGAATACATATATTATATATTTGTATTAAAAAAAGTAATCTGTGTTCATAAGTCATGATCGGCACGGTAAATAACTATGTACCATCCATGTCATAAATGGAGCCTTGTGGGACATCTTTCTTTCTGTTGCCAATGTACTTAAGTCTGTTTGGCATGACTTCTACTTTAAATTTATTACGACCGACAAATTTTGTGACTTACATAATTCGATTTTCGTCATTTGTAAAACACGTTAAATTTTTTTTTTTTTTTTTTTTTTTTATCTTATTTGTCCAACGAGTTATATTCAAAGGGAATTAAAGTTTGAGTCTACTTTTCGTCACCCAATTCTTATCCAATGGGATTGGTACTCTCAAACTTTTAATGTGCAATCAAGCCACTTAGCTTAATTGATTTGCCTTGAGTAATTGATTTCAATTTGATTGACTATTGAGTGATGATGACTCAAACAGCATTTGGGTCGAAGTGAGAGGCCAATCACCCTTACTCAATCATCGAAAGAGGCTATATGTTAGCAATACTCTTTATTCTTAATACGACAAATTCTTGTCTTTTTACTTTCGATATGATTTGAATTGACATAAAAAGAAAGTTCTAAATATACTTTAAGACATTTGTCAAGCAACGGCGAAAAAAATAATGTTACGGCCCAAAGCTTTCGACCAAACGGCGTCCTTTAAAATATGCTTTTTACTAAGCTAAGTGCGTCGTCGAACCCTAGTTAATTAACTAGAAGGCGAGCAGCTTTGCACACGCACGCAGTGAATAAAATAAAATAAAATTCCCAAAAAAAAAAAGCCAAATTGATTTGTCAAAATGCCGGCCGCTGACGTGGAAGCGTCCCGTAGCGCCGGCGAATTTGTTCCGACGGAGCTCGGGGAGTCGTCCCCGTCGCCACCTCCTTGGCTCCACTCGCGCCGCCAGAATCTCTGCCGCCCGCTCGAATTTCGTCGCAGCAGCATCTCTTTTCTCCTCCTCTGCCCATCGATTCCGGCGAGCTTCGTCGTCATCCTCCCCCTTCTCTCTCTCTCTCTCTCTCTCTCTCTCTCTCCCCCATGGCGTCCCTGACCTTCTACCCCTCTCGATCCGCCGCGAAGCCCGCCGATCGCGCGCCCGACTCCGGTCCTCGCGCGGCCCTGCTCAAGCTCTCGGTCCCGCGCGACTTCAAGCTCCGGCGCGCGACGGCGGCGACTCGCGGAAGGACGGCGATCGTCAGGAGCTGCCAGGGAGCGCAGACTTTAGTTGGTGAGTTCTGTTTTCTTCTCCGGAACGCTGGATCCTCTCCGTTTGACCGCAGACTGCTCTTCTTCGCTCTTTTCGCTCGACCCCGTTTCGTGATTCGATCGGTTTTCGAGTGATGTCGATGCTTTTTGTAGATAACGGCAGTCAACGAGCGTCCGACGTGCCGCTCCTGACTTTCTCGGAGGTCAGTTTCTCTCTCTCTCGTTCGAGTGTTTTTGCTGGTGGCTTGCTGCTTGATCAAAAGGGCCGAAGTCAAAGTAGCTATTTGGGTTGATGAATTCGTTTTCGGGGTGAGTCTAGGCCGTCGAGAGGCTGCAGGCGAAGCGGCGGGGATGGAAAGGGAAGCAGCAGTATCTCGCCATGTACTCGAGCGTCTTCGGCGGCATCGTGACGGATCCGGCGGCCATGGTCATCCCCATGGACGACCACATGGTTCACAGGGGGCACGGCGTCTTCGACACCGCCGCGATAACGGATGGGTGAGTTCGCGTTTCGCCTCCGCAAACTGAAAGCGCAAACTGAAAGTTCATTCCTAGAAGAATGGCATTGTACTGTCGGCATGCGCGTCAGCGATTCGATGTCGGCGCGATTCTTTTCCACTGCTCTCCATGGTTTTTTTGATAATTCTAAGAGTCGCTCATGATGCCGATGCTTGTCGAATGCCTGGCTGTAGCAAGTTCGAGATCGAGAAATCATGTTCAAGTCGATTGACAGAGACAGTGTCTCTAATTATACAGATGCAGTAGCTGAAATTTAGTTCACAGCTGATTGTAATTCCTTACGCTTGTCGCAGACATCTCTACGAGCTCGACCAGCACCTCGATCGCATCGTAAGATCGGCATCCATGGCCAAGATCAGTCTTCCGTTCGATCGAGAAAGCATCAAGAGAATCCTCATCCGAACCGTGAGCGCTTCTAAGTGTCGAAAAGGGTCTCTGAGGTACTGGCTTTCAGCCGGCCCCGGTGATTTCCAGCTTTCTCCTTCCGGTTGTGCCGAACCCGCTTTGTACGCAATTGTGATTCAGGATCAGTCGCCATTTGATTCGAGCGGCATCAAAGTCGTTACTTCGTCGGTTCCGATAAAGCCTCCTCAGTTCGCCACCATGAAAAGCGTGAACTACCTCCCGAACGTGCTGTCGAAGATGGAAGCCGAAGAAAACGGCGCTTACGCCGCCATATGGTTAGATAACGAAGGATTCATCGCCGAAGGGCCGAACATGAACGTGGCGTTCGTCACGAAGAGAAGGAACTTGTGATGCCGCATTTCGACAAAATCCTCAGCGGGTGCACCGCGAAAAGGGTCCTGACCATTGCTGAGGCGCTGGTGAACGAGGGCAAACTTCAGGGGATCAAGCTAGGGAACGCGACGGTAGAGGAAGGAAAAGCAGCAGAAGAGATGATGCTCATCGGCAGCGGAGTTCTCGTCCGCTCCGTCGTCCAGTGGGACGAGCAGGTGATCGGCAACGGTAAGTTTAATAAGCTGCATCAACTCGTCTTAGTAGCATCGCACGCATCAAGTTCACTAGTTGCGTTTCGCATTTTCTCTTTGATAGGTAAAGAAGGTCCCGTGACTCAGTTTCTCTTGAATGCCATCATCGAGGACATGAAATCAGGACCCTCGACAGTCCGTACTCCCGTCCCGTACTGAGTGCCGAGCCGGGCTGAGCCGAGCCGAGATGACTTCTCTCGACGCCATATCGTACAATTTGAATGTACAGCTACGCACATCCGTTGGTCTTGTAAAAGGGTATGCTCATCCTCGTCGATAAAATGTTGGCCTCGAATGTATTATCACTAAGCAACTTCAAAAACGCTGTGAACCAGCGAGCGTTTCTGCCATTGCCTCTCTGTTACACCTTCTTGCGTGAATAAGCAGGCAAATATTCGAATCTACCGTGGCATCCTTTCCAGTCTTGACATCGAAACGTGCGTCTAATGAATTTGACCAGGTCGGATCTCCCCTTCTCGTCTTCTCCGTTCCATCGTCCATCGCGACGTAATTGTTGTTGATCAAAGTTGCAACTCCCTCAAATCCACAAGAAGATATGAAGTTCGTGTTTATAATCTGCTAACGAAATTGGACCTTTATCGTGCGAACTGGCCTAACATAACCCAAGCGTTGCACTTATTAAAGTCACGGACAACGTATGCATAATTTTCGAGGATCCTTGGGAAAAGCTAAAGGCAACCTCTGTCGCGAATGAGCAAGTCAACATACCGTCGGCATATCATCCTCAGTAAGTCGAATTTATCGCACAGTACATAGATCTTTTCGTATATCTCCGGTATATGGTTTCTGCAGATCACTGACCCATAATTCAAACCCTGTAACCGTGTTACTTCATTCCGAATCCATACAAAACGAGGGAACTGGACAAGCATGGAATTTCATCAAAGCTAGATAGTTTTCAGAATGATAATTCAATCAAGCATTTGGGATGATTTCCAAATATTTGAGCTCGTCTCTACTCCATATGCTAGTTGTGAACTTTTCAAGCACCGTTCGCTTGATGCACTGACCTTTACGTATGAGTACTCACTATCTCTGCTTAACCACATTGTCTGCTGCGGTTTCCTTTCGCCGCATGGACGCAAAGAACAGATTTCAATATCAGCGCAATGATTTTCCGGCAGTGCAAAAATCAATGCTTTATCCTTTCATGAGCCACCCATTTACTACGGTTTTAACAAACGATCCCATGCAATTGAATTCTTTGTTGAGCCTAGTGGTCTATAGCCTGATAATGAGTTTTCCACCAGAAATATGTACTGCTCGGGGTCTGTACACTTATGAATCGTGCATGAACTTAAGAAAAATAATTAGCCAAATTTAAATATAGAATGTTAATTATGGGGAAAAGGGGAAACTAGAAAAACCACTTCCCAATCGTTAAAACGAATAAAAAAATGAGTGAAGCTCTAGTTAGTTTCTGCCAGAGGATATCTATTGGACCTAATAAAATGCTGCATCTGCGTAATGAAAAGCCAAAAATGTGCCTCATCAGCTGTTTTCTTCGAATCACAACAAATTTTCAATCTTGGAGGTTAGATGAGCATTATCAGTAGCCAATCCCATGGTTAAAGTTGAACTTTCTTTAGAACAGGAGACTCCACTGTCTATCTGAGATTCCACTATAGTTTCTGTAGGAGGAAACTTTACCCCATTGCAGTTAGGGCGATTCTCTGGCTCACTTCCAGCTGTTGTGCAGTCATTTTGGAGTTCTGGCCGTTTTCTTGTCTCAGTTTGAAGTGCTGGACCGAACAATGTGTCTGCAGCATGGTGGAGAGGACATAATCATCCTTTAGAGTAGATTGGTAGGACACAAATAAGAGTATCTACACTTTGAGGTCAACCATAAATGGTCCTTTTGAACCAGATATTAAAATTTCCAAGTTATCTAACATTAGAGACATTGTAGAATCTTATGAGCAAAGCTTCTCAATGACGAATGATAGTCCAAAGAATATCTGTCATAATTGATAGAAATAGTGGACTTCCACAAAATGCCACATTGTAATTACTAAAGAAAGCCAACAACTGTGCCAACAATGCAGAAAGAGATCATCGGCAAGAAAATATTGAGAAAGAGAAGTAAATGACCATTAATAGTTGTCTCTATAGGACCCCTTTTGAAAGCAAATGATTATTTTCATCAAGAGTCAAATGGAGTTGAATATGCCAACACATCATCACGGCAATTTACAGAACAAGCAGCTATCGATTGCAGACTGACTAAAATACTACAGATTAGGAACAACCCCTAAAGGTTGCAAGGAAGGATATCCAGGTACTTACCTTTACTTCTATGAGTGATGAGATTGTCGAGGAAGTGCAAGAATGTTGTTAGGACAACCTTTTCCTGCTCCACATAGGCCCCCCTACGGTCTCCTCCACTATTAAATTTAGCACTAGTGGGACAGGTATGGTCATAAACTCCATTTTCAAGTCCATCTAACATGTGCATAGCATCTTTTTCCTCACACATCAATGCAAGCGTTTCAGGGGAAACTGGCTGATCATTTTGCAAAGCCTCTCCACTGGACGCACAATCAATTGTTCCTTCTCTTTCTGCTAGACTCCTACTCAAGTTGTCATCATTCATGCCTTTCTGAACAGCACTATCCTTTTGACCATGCTCTAATGCTTTAGCAAACAGAGGGAGTGAGTCTTCAATGTCTTCCTGTTCTTTCTGCTGATCTGTCTGGGCTTCCTTCTCTAGATAGAGCAATAAGCAAATTCAGATGACAGAACTATACCAAATCAAAACAACCTAGTCCAACTCATACAAAATAAGGGTGAATAACTATAAAAAAAAAAATCTGGCAAAAAAAACTAAATAAACATCAAAATGTAAAACAACAAACTATGGCATAAAGGCAGGTCCAATTCATGCAACTCTCAATAGATATTCCACAATCAAGTTAAGCAAATATTAAAAAACATAAATAATAACAATAATAATAATAATAATAGTAATATCCATCATCCTAAGTTTTGATTGCCATCTAAATGAGACAGTCGAAATATACATGTCCAAGAACATATAGAATCATCCAGAGATTTAAGCATTGGCATGTTGAAAGCCTCAAAAGCTCTGATTTAACTAGTAAAGAAAACAAAATTAAACAAATGGCAGCTGTAAAACCTCATACTTATTAATAAGTTTAAACGTGAGACGAAGTTCATAAAAACAGCCAAATTACAGTTCAATTGCATGTAAAAGTGGGAACCTGCAAATGTAGTCCTAGCTTCGGTAGAGATGGAAACCAGTAATGAGCAGAATTTCTTCATGTCCTCTGGTTGGAGCATGTTTGCCAGCGGAGATCTTCAGCGAAAATCACCAATGCTTGGTTAGATAAAAACAATCACCCTATTCCATAGCATGCTCAATTTTCGACAAACAATGTAGAACCTGTATGTGAATTTGGAAGGTCCTGGCATTGCTGCATTAGCTGGGTAAAATATAGATGTGGATGGGGAAGAAGCCACACCAGCGACATAAGCTCCAGACTTTCTTTCCTAAAGAAATTGCAAGAACTCACCATTACAGGCCAGTGAGAAGAGAGATACTCAATGCAAAGAAAGAGAGTTTGAATCTAAATTCCATCCAGGCAATTGACTGAAATGTTCTTTTTTAAGAGCTTTGTCCTCTTAAGAACTCAAGAAGCATGGAAATGTGTATGATGAGTCACTGTTTCACAAACATGAGCTTTTCAAACAGAATCGGGCATTAAGCCACTATTGCAGATGATTGTAAATTAAATGCTTATGTGTGTCTAATGTGAGTGCATGCACAGGCACATGAATTTGGCAGTCAATATCTTTTCTTCAATCTCTCTTTTGTTTCCCACCAATCTTCTTAACAAACTTAGAAATAGCTAAAATAAATTGACAAAGACAAATCCGGTGATAGAGTTGCGCCTTCTCTTTCTCCCATTGTACCCCAGGAGATGTACAGGAAGTCCCTTATGGATGAAAATGGATAAGGATTGGTTTACAGATACCATGTTTCATAGATTCCAACATCCTTGAAGCATACGCTTCTTGTATATTCCGAATAGTTCCAAACACTAGTCTAAACCCAAAAAGGAATGTATCAGAACTGCACGAAATAATCATGTGATAGTCTATAACTCATCTTTTCCGATACTAAGCACCTCTATTGCTCCATTCTTTTTCCCCACTAAGCTCCAAGGGTGACAAGGGCATCATAAGAAATGTTTATCCAATCAATAACAGGTATATGCTCCACAGTACCATCTATGTGATTTCATTAGATAGCTAAAGTAGTTCAACAAAAAAAAAAGGGAGGGGGGGGGGATTTTACTGAATGATTGAGCCTTCTCCTTTTCAAATTATCACTGAAAATGCCCACACCGTCCCTTCAACAATACACTATGGTTAAGGACCTGTCTATCAAACCCATGTTTCATAATTTCAACAGTTTTAAAACATACATATCTCACATTGTGTGTGTATGTGTGTTTAAGTGCGCATAGTTCCAAAGACTATATTTCCCAGTTAGTCTCAATTATGACACATACATCTTAGAAAAGTAAACACAATTATCCAAGCAGAAGTCACTTTGAAATATACTTGTACAGCCGAGGTTGCAAAAGAGAAAAGACCTGCTGATACCGGGCACTTGCTCGGCTGGATCTACCATTACGGGGCATACTGGAAAAATTGTCAAGTTTTATCTTCTTCATAGCTGGAGGGACCCCATATCCTGAGGAACCAACCGCTCCATTGATCGCGGCATTGGCTGCTCGTTGGATGTAGGCCATAGCATCATGGGTACCATGGAAGAGAGTCATTCTTTCTTCACTTCCTTCAAAGTTCTTGCAATCCTTGCATTTACAATTTTCAGAGCACAAAACACCAGCCTGGAAACATTCACAGTATTTCTTGAGGCACCCAGATTTCTTGCACTGACATCCTTTGTTGTGCTTTCCCACCATTTGAATTCCCCCCACATCCTGTGTTTTGTTTTCAACATGTTTATTACCCAGCAAAACTTTTAGATGAAGTAGCTATGTAATCAACACACAGAGACATAATAAAGACAGAGTATTCACAAAAAGACACATACCCCATTATCTTGTAATCCATGAGGACTGGTAGCAATCTTTGGTCTAAACGCCTCCGGATTTCTTTCTAAGATTGCTCTAACAGCAAATTTCCTTGTAGGCTCATTTTCTTCATTATTCTGACAGTTCATGCAGTTGCAACCATCACAATAAACTCCAGCTGAAAAACATTCGCAGTACCTAAAAGCTTCAAGGTCAGTTTCCTCATTGAGAATAATAATGCAGGAGACAAATGAATGCATTGCTCTCACCATCTCTTGACACTACCCAGAACTGATAAAATGAAAATCTGGCTATCCATTTGATCAATTTAATCTTTTCTGGCATGAATGCAAGGATACTCTCAGATCCAGAGACTCTACTGTTATGTATCATGACACAAATATGGATTAAACATAGTAGTGGAAAGAAACAGAGTCCTAATTGTACTATACCACTGCCAGTGATCAAAGACACCCGCACGGTGAGCCCCCACACACATAGTATTCATGTTTTCTCTCATCGTGCAGCGGAATTCTCCATGCTCGGAGAGACGAGAGAAAGGCATCACCCTAATAAAAGATGTCCAAAATATTTGGAGCAGAGTTTGTATATTCCAAAAGTCAGTATGGACAAGGATAAGCTTACAGTTTCAGACATCGAGAACTCTTGCAATTACAAAGCTTTGGCTTTGTAGGAGTAAAATATTTTGCTTCAGTAGCAATCTGTGGCCGTGAAATGGGAGATTCTGGCTTGCTGCAATGTAAGTGATTCGATTTAGTTTAGACAGATATAAAAAAAATTCTCGAACTTATGATATAATTATGTGCGAGTCTGTGTATGTGGGTGTGGGTATATATACACCCAAACAATGATGACAAAACTCAATTCCATTGTAAAGAGAAACCATTGACACCCAATATTCAAATTCTCAATCCTTTTTTTTTTTTTTTTTTTTTATAGAAATTTCTAACGGATTTGCAACACAAATAATTAGCAGCAAATGACCTCTATTTGTCCATAGAAGTACAGTGATCGTTAAAAGAAACTTTACCCAACTTCCACTGCCGGAACTGGAACCTTATGCAGAGGATGTGTCTGCTGTGTCGACGGAATCACCTGCAGCTGCGGCTGTGGCTGCGGCTGCAAATTCGAATTCAAGATCATTATCCGTGGTGGTGGAGACTGAGCTGTACTTGTGGCGGTTTCCCTTGTGGCACACAGAACTTCAACTGATACTGAACCTGCGGCGGCTGCAATGGCGACTGAAGTTGCACCGGGCGGAAAAGACGCGGCTGAATTTGCCGAGGCTGCCACTGAACCGCCTTCTCCGACTGGGATTGTCGCCGCGATTCCGATTCAGACGGCAACCGAAACTCGAGCTGCGTGCCGAACTGCGGGGGCGGCTGCGGCTGGGCCGGGGGCTCTTGATGCTCCGTCAACGCCACACTCGCCGCCGCCGACGATCTACAGATTGCCGTGAAATCCAACTGTCTCGCCGGCTTCTGTGGCGCGAAATCGGACACCGCCTCGCTCTCGTCCATCATTCCGCAATCGGCCTACGCTAGTCCAAACGATTTCCCTCTCGGCCGCTCGATCGAGTCGTCGAGATTACCTCGGACTCCGCAAGACGAAACTCAATTGACGGCGAGCAGATTGAAGGCCACACATACGTCACTGTCGCCAACGACGAACGACGTCACCAATGGCGGGACCGCGTTATCTCCGAGATCCGAAGGACGAGGACGCCGGCGCGAACGGAAGGGACGATTGCCGGAGGTTCGTTCTCTGCCGTAACGGCGACGAAGCAAAACGGCATTGCGTGGGCGACGAGGCGTTACGGTTCGCCGCCGACCGAACGCGTTACCGAAGCTCCGGCGAATTGAGGTCGTCCGGCCGTCGGCGGCGAGCGGCGGACCGTACGGACGGCGGAGAGGTTTTGGGTTTAGAGAGAGATGTAGAGAGAGAGAGAGAGAGAGTTGGGACTGATGGTGCTGCGATTCTGTATCGAAGCTTGCGAGTCCGTGTTCATCTCCCTCTAATGGTTTTGAATTTTGTGATCCTGTCGCGATCGGACGGTGAGACTGGCGATGTGGACGATCGTGCGGATCAGATTGAAAGTTCCGATGGACGGGAGAGATCGGGAGAGGAGCGAGGCGACTGATGTAAAGCCGTCGGATGAGCTCGGGCTCTTTAGGTTTGCCCTTTTTGCTGGGAAAATGGGTAAAGCGACGGGGGTCGAGTTTGGCGGTAAGGGGTCGGTGGCGTTTTGGCGTGAAGACACGTGTACGGCGGATCCTACGGGAGAATCGAGATGGCCCTGAATGGACGGTCGCAATTTGAAACTCGAACTCCAATTAGGAACAAGACGCTGACCTTTTTTGGCTGGGATTGGAGCTTGGGGCATTTGAAACTGAAATGGCTTTAAATATTGTAAAACAGCTAGCGATTAATTTAATAAATCAAGTTTAAGATTTAATTAAGTGATCTCTTATCATTGAGATGCCCATTACTGCGATAAAAAAACTTAAATAACATTTCAAAGAGTTCAAAAATATTTATTTTGGTAAGGAGTTTTTAAAGATACCAAAGTAAAGAATTAAGTATGCGTTGATTTTTTTTATTGTGTAGTCGCAAATCTCATCTAAGTAAAATTGGGTAATTTTGAATTTTTCGTAAGGAGTAGAGAAAAAAAAATTCGAATTTTTCTCAAGTTTTTTTGTACATTATGAGGAAGAAATTTTTTGAACTTTTCTTGTCAAAATTATGAAGTCGATAGATTTATCAGTGTCTATTCTAAGAAAGAAATTTTGGACTTTTCTCGTTAGAATTGCGAAGTCAATAGATTCATCGGTATCCTTTTGAAAAATCTCGAGGGCATATAGAAAAAAAGGTGCTTAGATATAGCTTTTGCATCATCCTTTTCCTTACAAAAGACCTTAAAATCTTGATGTGTCTATAGTAGCTTGAGCAATGTAATTGACAGCTAATCATTTTTGCACGTGATCTACAAGTTAAATGGGAGATGAATGAGTCTTTTGCAGCATCATGACATACTTGACTTTCAAGAACATGGTTTGACTAACGTGTTGTTGTATAGGATTCGTTGAACTTTATATTTTACTACTCTTAGTTAGAAAGAATTGCTTCTCTGATCATAGTTCATCAAAATTTAAACATGAAATTCCTCAGGTTGCCCTTCGCAATAATTCAACTTGTTCATGGAAGTTGCTCCCTCAGCAAGTTGATGTAGTAATTTGATATGAGCAGCTATGGCAACTTCTTACCCCATCACTAGCTATCCACCGCTTCCATCTCAAAACCCATTTAACTTATCATCCTTTCACTTTCTATGTTCTTGTGCCAAATTATGCGAGTGGTAACGAAAATTATATTTGATGAGTACTTTGAAGACACTCGTTAAACATAATTCACATTTCTAGGTTACGATCACATGTAATATAATCAACGTGAAAAGCGGTAAAACTTCTTTAGCTAGTTGCTAACTTAGTGTACCTAGGGCACTCTTTCACAAAATGTTATGCACAAATCAGGATAATTTATGAATCATTTGTGTGTTAATAAAAATCTAATTTCTCTCCCTCTGGTGCATTGTCCCTGAGTATCTCTGAATGAGTGGAGCTAAGATAGCATAAGGTGCACTACACCAGTGACTTAAGAACTAAGATGGACAGGGACTAATGCACTTGGTGCATCTAATTCACTACTCCATTAAAGAAAGGTGTCCATTCCATACTGTCTAACTTTTTGCCAATCTACATTGAAGGTGATAGAAACTAATCTAGGTGGCATCAAATTGAGGGTACTATACGTTTTGAGTTTGCCGAGCATTTAATCCAACTGTGAATGGGTAATCGATTTTTTTACGCCGAAAATGAAATTGACCCCCTTTTAGAATTGTTACTAGCCCCAAAGCCAATATGAAGAAATTGTAACTGACTCACCGTTAGGTCATCAATATGTTTGTTTCAAATTGATTTACGGTGGAGTATTTCTACATGTCAATCATCCAACGTGTAAACTATGTTTAGCTGCATTGATAGTGGAGGTAACAAGTAGAAGTCCTTTCTTTTAAGCACGGCCAACTCCTTTAGATTGACTCATGCGTCAGTTCATTGATGTCTTAAATGAAGATTAGCTTAAGATGTAGGTACCCAATTCTGCTCTTATGGGGTTAGCTACATAAGTTAGTAATAACAAACCTTGTACATTTCAGGAAACATGACGTCTCGTATTTGACATCTACTTGGGGTTAAGGCACCAATTCACAGTGAATTCCCTAATCTCGATGCATCGACGATTTGTCCTTGATTAAACTGGAAAAAGTGGACGTAGTGAGTGGTACGAGAAAGCTAACCCTTGATATAAGTTGACCTTCATATTCTATTTATCCAATGATGATCAAATGGGTCGCCCAACAGTGTATCAATTGAAAAGGAATGGTGCGTGAGCATACCCCACCATTGGATGAAGAGAGAGGGGAGTGATTTAGAGGGCCATTTCCCGTCATATACTTGCGATCTGCAATTGAGTTTCTTTGCTACTACGATTCATACATCATCACTAAGACCATCCTCTCCAAGTTTAATTTACACACCATCAACTCAATAGTCGAGCCTTCCTCCTCAAAAATAAATAAAAACTAAAAACAAAAAGTTTCAAGATCCATCAAGGGCTCGACTAGGGGTGTGCATGGTCGGCGGGCGGTTCCGACCTAGAACCGGAACTCCCACTAAGGACCTGGGTTCCAGAAAAATTGGAATCGGGAACCACCGAGAACCGGACCGTCGGTTCGGTGGGTTCCCGGGTGGATCCATGGAACCGATCTTAACATGAAATAATTTTGGTTTTCAACATAGAACACTACGTAACATCAAAGCAAGCCAAAGAAAGAAAAACCAAATTTAAGTACATGGAGATGCGGACGAGTGGGAGAAGTAAACGCGGCGAAATGGTGATAGGATTAGGAGCCGAAGACGAAGGAAGTGAGTGAGATCTAGGGTTTCTTTTAGTAATTTTTTTTTTCATATTAAAAAGGTTCCGTTCTGGCCGGGTGGGCGGGCGGGTGGACCCGCCCATGGAACCGGGAACCGGACTAGTTCCTCAAGAACCGCCGGTTCGGCGGTTAGGGTTCGGTTCCGAGCGATCCGAACGGTTCCCGAATATTTTGCACACTCCTAAGCTCGTAAGCCCGAGGGTTTCTTCCTTCTCCTCCCTCTTATTACATCTTTCTCTTTTTTTCCCCCCAGAAGCATTAAAAGAACGAAATTAGGTTAAAGGTTCAAAGTGTTTAGTGCGAACAAAAGATGCATGGCATGGCATGGACCATGACGAGGATCGTACGAGCTAAAAAGGACCTCTTGGTCCTGGGGACACACCGTCAACCTCGTGGGTACAACTCCACACATGTCCGGTTGCCATCATTCGAACATCAGATTCTCCCCTTTTCCTGCCTTCTTCCTCCGTCACTAAATGGAGAATGGGGGAGATTCCTCAGCTTTTATCAAAGCATACGCAGCGCTTCATTCTCACCCTTCTGCGATCCTCGGACGACTCGCTGATCAAAACGTGATCTGAATATTTCGGGCACGGCCAATCAATAGCAAACCCACTTTGTTAGCCTCGTTAGACCATAAAGAAAAAAAATTAAAAACCCCACGAAGGCACCATAATTCTCGCTTAGTATATAAAGAGAAAGTACGGACATCATTTAGGATTCATCTATTTTGCGAAAGATAAAATAATTTGAAAAATATATTCTTATGAATGATCCCTCATATTCCTTAAAATAATTAGCTAAAGAAAAGTTTTTTCCCCATTATCAACAATAATTTATATTTAAATATTTTTGTAGGCGATGGAAAATATTTTTCGTTTGTTTGTTTTTGTTGATGATATAAGCGATCATTTTTCAAAAAAATGTTATGTTATCTAAATAATTTGTTTTCCGTGAATTAAACACTCATGCCAAAATCAAATCGAGATGAACCGAAACAAATTGACTATTCAGATAAACTTTCTTTTTTCCAAAATAATATTTCATCTACTGATATGAACATGAGATGTGGTCCTCATGGATTAGCTTTTTGAGCTGTTCGTATACTCTTAATTTTTCCCATATTTTTGGTGTCATACAATTATAGGACCAAAGCAAATTTCTTGAGTAAATGTAATTATTGCTGCTAATTTTAAATAATTCTTTGCACGACTCACCTTGTTTTTATTTTTTTTTTTTTCCATTGCCATCCATTTAGGGCTTCTCTGCCGACGACCAGCCCGAGGCCAGTATGGTGACATGGGAGAACTTGCAAAAGCGTGCTGAACAAATGGTACGTGGGATCGAGACGCATGAGTATCTTCTCTTCCAAGTCTTGTTCGATTAGGTCGAACGAATGAGAGTATGCTCTCACTTGATTAGGTTAAACGCTCGGCTTATAATAAGTTAATTTTGTGAATATGCTCTCCATTTACCGCTCTAAATCCCGTATATTAGAAAAAATTTTAGACCCAAGAACCTTATGGTGTAAATTAATGGTATTTTAAAAAGTAAGAGGCGGTCCCTTATAAAGTCGAGAGAAGGGCCGTGTTAAAAGAGATACCATATCTGTCTTGGAATTTCATTTGTCTGTACCACATACCTCTTTAAGGATAAGCCCATTTTTTCTCATCACTCATGTAGATACTAGAGCTACTAAATGATGAATAGCTATGGTAAGCAATAGCCCCATCTGTTTAGGTCTTTTTCAGCAAAGGGGCCCGGATCACAAAAACAAGAGTATCAATGAGTTGTTGTCTCATGCAATCTCTTCACATATCAAAAATGATTAAAGTCTAAAGGTACCCTACATCTATTGACATGCTCTTAGGACACTTTAGTTACTAAATTAAGCACATCTAATGGCATGTATCGGGGTAACGTATTCCGTAACATGTAAAAACCCTACAGCTATCTTACTACAAAAGATTCGATAAAATAATTTTTCCATGGATTTGGATCCTTTGTTAAATTAACAGGTACCCTTTTGAGACCTGACAGCAAAAAAGAAAAAGGGCATCTCTCGAGATCTAACTTAGCTTGAGGACAAAAAAAAAGAAAAAAAAGTAGACAGCTTAACAAGGTAGATAAAGCTCCTTTTAGAAGACTCATAATTGAATGGAGAACTTTTGTTTCCTTAACTTACTCGGCGAACCACGCCATTGCTCAAGTGCACTTTCGACAACATCGAATTTCATCTCTAAAACAACCATTTCTCTTAATTTAACAAGGCTTCACGAACGCCTTTTTTGGCAGTGTATAAACAGTTCAACGTTTGCACCATCGCCCGAGTTTTATCTGATCTATAAAATTGATTGAGTGTTAAATAGGTTTAGGGTTTGTTTACTAAGATGGACTTTCTCAACTTTAGAAAGAAGAAAGAAAAAAGAAGGAAAAAGCTCGAGAGTTACACGACTTGTCTAATTTTATGTTCAACTATCATTTACTCTCTCTTTTTTTTCAATCTATTATCCCACATAGAGAAAATTGTGCATTTCATGGATTCAATACCTACCGTACACTACGCTCCTACTCGGTATCTCTTTCAAGGACATTCTGCAGTCTA